>NW_020799122.1:2329417-2361558 GCF_003259725.1 Athene cunicularia | reverse complement strand
CCGCCGCGCAACCGCCTGCGGGCGGCAGCAGAGGCGTGCGGAGCGCTGCCGGCATCCCAGCGCCCTGCCCCGGCCCCAGCTCAGCCCCAGCCCCGGCCCTGCCCCGGCCCCTGGCCTTCTCCTACCCGCACCAGGGGCTCCCCATGGGGAGACAAACACGGCGGAGAGCTCCTTAGGGGAGAACATGAATGTTCGCTTGCCGGGTTGGAGGCACGGTAGTGATGAAGGAATGCACCTGGAAGGCCAGGTTTGACCAGAGCGAAGATTGTGCGTTAGATGCTTCTCAGGGGTGTTGCCGTGTTATGCAAAAATCTGGTGTGATAAACTCCCCTCTAAGATGTATCTGAATGCAGGTCTGTCTTAAGAACATAACAGTTTTCCAGTAGATGTAAAAGTGCAGACAAGGCGCCCAGTGTTTCTGGCGTTTTCAGCTGAAAAGGCTTCCTCACATCTTCCCTGTTCTTCTGGGCTCACCGTATGCAACAAAAGTTTATCCTGTTTATGCTCAGCACAGGCATAACAAAAGTTTATGCTCAGCACAGGCTGGGACCCTTGAAGTTGTCTTTGTTTTGTGTGACTTGATGTGAAACGATCCAGTTTCTGTTGGAATAGTCCAAGTATTGATGGACTCCTAGGGCTTCTCTGTTAGTTAGGAATTCTCAGAAAAGTCGAGGCAAGTTGAATGGAGGTTCACACTCAATGTATGCAAAGCGTAGCACAGACAATAGCGTAGCAAATAAGGCATCGACACCATTGGCAAAAGCTTCCCAATCCCCTGGATTATGTTGATTTACATACAGCTCTGTGTGTTGTGGTATGAAGTTTATGAGTGACACGATCTAAACAAAACAGCACTCCAGCTGCTGCCAAGATTAGATTCCAGATGACTCTGACTGTAACAAGGTGCCTTCCGTGTAGTATTACCACGTACTGTGTAAAGGTAACCATAGGCTACTTCATGGAATTGCAAAGAATGAGCATTTTGGGAAATTGCTGTTTCTGATGTCTGTTTTCAGCATTGCTCCTAAGTATTTTACCACTTCACATTTGTCAGCGTTTGCCAGACTGCCTTGTTTAGATGTGAATCTGGAGGCAATCTGTACCTCTGACCCTAAGGAGTTCTGTTAGGAGCAAAAGAGCCTTTGTGTAATGAGCTAAACATGACCCTCCCAAATCCCTTCAGTTCAAGGAGTTCTGGAGCCTGTTGCGTTTAGCCTAACACAGTCAGCGTGGGGTTCCTGATCTGTGTGAGTGTCTCTGAAGAAAGGAGAGTTTGGCCTTTTCCAAGGCTGATTACTGTCTCTCAACTGCCAAGACAAATACAATGTCTGTAAATGTTCTCTACCCCACGTAGGATCACAGGGGTTTTGTATTTTAGCCTTGGCCAGCACGAATCCCCTTATACCAGTGCTGCCCAAGCTGTGATAATGGTGGTATCATCTGTTCCAGAGAGAGTTTCAGAAATAAGGGGTATTTTTCAGCTAATGTCCTGACCTGAGAGGTCCTGCTATCAGAATTTAATCTCAAGATCTTCTTCAAACATTTCTTCTGTCGGGGGTTGGAACTGAATTTCCCAGATTCTTCCCTGATCTCCTGTCCTACACCTTCCATTAGCAGTTCTGTGTACCCTTGTCATCCTATCAACCTTAACAGTCTTTAAATAGTCTATAGGCTCTGGGTGATGATTACCATATTGTTCCTCCTCCCTCTGCAAGCTGCTCCTGGAAGAAAAGGCGAGAATGCATTGGAAATTACTTGCTCATACATAGTTCATAGTCCAATTTTTAAATTATCTCCTGCTTGTATCATTTGCCAGGTCCATCAAGCCAATAACCTACCCAGTTACCTGCCCTGTCCACCTCTCAGTGAGCAGCCTACATTGCCAAAGTTACCCTTGATTGCAGGGAGATCTTACCTACCCCCTCCTGACAGTAGGCATCCAAACCAGATACAGTAGTATCGATGCTGAAAATGGGCTGCACATAAGGCGATCAGGAGATTGTTATGTTGCTATTTTTTCTTGTCGAGGGGAATTCCCTTCCTCCCATTTCAGAAGAGCCCGTTAAACTCAGCCAGTACCAAACTCCCGATGAATGTCCTGTAATAGTTTCAGATTTCAGCTCCGTGGCCTCTGACTGTGTATTCCTTTAATAAGTTCACAACTCCTCTGGGAGAACTAAGCCAGGAATAACTGACACTTTCTCAAGCCAGGCCTCCTGCTTTAAGGCACTCTGTGTTTCTCTTCCTGCCATATATGTACTTGCTCATCTCCACAGCTCACACGTCCTTATGCTTTCACATTGCCCGTACTGAAATTAGGTGTTACCCAGTGTCTGAGAAGAGAGTGCTGCGTCCACTGCTTTCGATTTTGCTGGCTGAAGGAGGACAAAGGACTCTTAACATTTCTCTGCAGTCGCCTCTTGGCTTGGCATACTGTTCATTTCAATAATAAAGTGTTTCCTTTCATTCTCAAACAGTCAGGCCCCTGCCAGAGCCATAATTGTTCACAGATGACTCATTTTGGCTGCAGGATCAAAACGAGGGAAAAGTGCTGTTTGCAGAGTCTTTGAAACGTACAAGATGGGAAGAGATGTTCACGCTTGATATTTGTACCATATGTTGTTTCTAAATTTTATTATAGAGCCTTTACATTTCAAAAGAGATTCTAGTCTTGTCCTGGGGATGATTTAGAAAGAAAAAGATATGTTGAGTTTTGAGTTAGACTGAGATTAGCAAAGACTGACTACGTAGTTCCAGCTTTGAAGCAGCAGCCTGCAGGGGCTGGGTGGGAGGCTGCGCCGGGGTGGACAGTCTGACGGGTCTCCTTCGGCTCCGATAGATAGATAGATATACGTATGCATTGTTTAGGCCCTGCAGACTCACTTGTGATTTTCATCAAAGTCACACTGAACTTTTCGTTCTTTGTAGAATTTGTTTTGAAATCTTGCATTTTGAACTGTAGCAGGTGTTTGCATTTTCTTCTCTGTAATAAGAATCTAATGAATGTATGTAGAGCGCTCCTAACGAACAATCACAAGTATTGATCGGTTCTTTGCTCTGTTTGGGTGTTAGCTCTCTTTTTAAAGAGTTACGTGTTTTACTCCACAAGTACCTGTTGTGAGGTTCAGCACAGAGGTGAAGAGCAAAGCTCTTTGTTAGGGTGGAGAATAAGGAAATGGCATGATGATTGCTGCGTTGCTGTTCATGAGCAAGCATGTGCTCTGTCAGTTAGGAGCTATTACTTGAGTCTCCTAGGAAGTGTGTGTTGAGGCCACCCAACTATTTGAAATAAAACACCAAGCAGGCATCAGAAAACCTCGCCTTCTTGTGTGTCAGTTTGACTAATGAATTGTACAAACCCTTCAAACCAGGTCATCCAAGACCGCTGCCACAGGGATATACCGGGATGCTGAAGACAAGCTACCCCTGGATAGCCCTTTGGAGGTGCCTGAAGGAAAGAGTTAGACTTAGTAAAGAGTATATTAGAAGACGAAGGGATATAAATTCAGTAGGAAGAGGTTTTGCTGTAGCTTCTTCCCTCGAAAAATATAATGGGCATATTAGCAGAATGGGCATGTATAGGCTAGATAGTTACTCTTGTGAGGGGAAGAGCTGTAGGAATAACTAGGACAATAAGCACAAAAAAATCCATTTGAACCGATACTGTAATAGAAGAACATTACGTCATCATTTGGCAGGAATAACTGTGTGCCTTGCTGGATGTTTTGTAACATTTTTATTTGGAGTGTAATTTATCAGATTATCAACCTGTTCTCTGCACAGAGCTTGTGAGGTCGCTGAGGTAAAGACGCAGCAGTGTGATAATTTGCAGGGGTGGATCGTGACTTGGTAGAGCTTGAGGACTGGAGACGTTAGTTGTTTTCACTGAGGTTCCACACTTAAAAACATCCTGTCCCTGATCTTGCTCTTAGGTTGTTTTTCATATTTCTGTTATTTTAAGGAGGGTCTTCATGTCTTGCAATCAGCTGGACAATAACTTCTCTCAGACCAGCACTGCGGTGTTGTGCCAGAAGGAAGAATGTAAATTAAAAGAAACCACCCTCACAATGATATTTAAAAATTGATTGCAGGATTTCCAGTTGGTCTTGTAAACCGGTCTTTAAAAACAATAGCTACATTTTCATTTTGTTAACAGAGTATTCTTTTAAACTAGATGGTGTTTTCTGTGATACACTGTGTCATGTAAGCCTGATAAGGAAGATGGCTAAAGAACATTCTTGCCAAAACACTCCTTGGAAGAGTAATTTGATGCCAAAAAAGCAAGTAAAACAAGCAACTATATTTGTAATGTAGTTTGCAAATTGTGTGGCAAGGAAAGGAAGAAAATAATCTGTCACAAATGAAGTTTGGATTGTGTGTATATAAATCTGTGATTTGTTATATGAGCGTAAGATCATTATCAGGCATTTAAACATGAATTGGAAGTGTCTAATCTATTAATTAATCAGGAAGTTAAGTTTTACATAGCATGTGTAATCAAGTTAATCTTTCATTTCACTTGTCAACATAAGATGCTGCTTTCAGCGTGATGTTGTGATGAGATTAAACACCCCAAGTGTTGATTCATGCTGCTGTGTAAATCTCTTGTGTCCTCATATTGCACTTTGGAACCAGCTGTGCATCGGGAGGTGAGCATAAAAGTGCTGCTTCCCTCGGAACAGACTGGATTCCTCAGATCAGGTAAATGCTTGTGCACAAACTGAGTTACTAGGCTACTCTACCACCTGTAAAACCCTTCTCTTCTCCCCACCTTGAGTTAAAACAGACTAGACTTCCGTGCAAGCAAGGATACTGATGCCCTGCAGCAACTTTCAGAAATGCTGATTTTTATTTTTTTTTCTGACCTTTTAGCACACCACATTGGAAAGCTGTTATATTAGAACACACCATAAATAGCTGAGACTTCTGCTAATAATAACTAAGAAATCTGGCATGGAAAGCCAGTGATACCAAACTTCTATCAAATTGTTCCCTGCAGCAACACCGCAGCAAGTTTACTGAAATACAAAGTAAAAATATTTTTAGGAGTTAATTTATTTTGTCATAGGAATATTTTGATCAAGCTTAATGCAGAATACATAGTTTATTACAATAATTTATTAATACGTATAATAATTAGATGCCTAGCCTAAATTTTGGGGAGTTTTTTTATTTAAATTTTCAGATAGGAAAGTAAGATGAGCACCTAATTCATGTCTGCATAGGTAGGGAACAGCATGTGAATGTGTTATTTGTATTAACTCTGATAACTAGTAATAATAACTGAATACCAGAGTTCCACATGCAGGCTGTTCATTAGACATTAGGCTTCCCTCTTTCTTTCTGAAATCCTCTTCTTCCTCAGTGGCACAGAGTAGTCTGCTAGCTCCTACTTAATGCAAGATTTGACTAGCAGTGCTTTTCTTTGATGGTGCCACACTACCTACTGCAACGTTTAAGTCTTCTTTGATCATAAAGATTCATCATCTAGGCTCCCTTTCCCACAAAAGGTTGGACCAGATGATCTTTTCAGGTCCCTTCCAGCCCAGGCTGTTCTGTGATTCTACTCTATGGTTCTTGTACTGGACAAGTTGCATGTCTCTGCTGTTTACCACGAATAATGGAGACTGCATCTGGCCAGGATGGATAGATGTCTTCAGAAAGTCTCAACGACGGGAGCAAGATTTGGAAGGTGCAAGCTTTGGGCTGCTGTGGTTGGTGTGATCTCTGGGAAGCATGGAGACACGCGCCTTTAAGCTGCCTGGGAGTTTTGCTGTCTTCCACAAGTGTTACTTCAAAGCTTTCTTAGAAAACATTGGCTTTTCAGTCAGTTATCCTCCAACCATCTTTTTAATCTTACCCATTGAGAACAGATCAAGTCCTCATCACTCACAGGAAATCTTACACACCTGCACAACAGTGAAAAATTGGAGAGAAGGCAGCTCACAGAGCAAACATTCCTCTGGAAAGCAAGATAGATGAGCTGTTTAAAAGGCGGTTAAAAAAAAAACCAAGATAAGGACATTTTATTTTTTAAATAAGATAAATAACAGCTTTCCTATGGTGTGATGTTTTTGTAATAGGTTTCATTTTTTTCCCCTCAAATTTTCAACGTGAGATTTGCAGGATCTTGTGCACCTTCCAGTTTATTTTTTCATAGTAAATAAGCTGATTTTCTCATTTTTATCACACTAAAAAAGTGGTAGGGACCAATGTAAAAGTGCTTTTATTTCCAACTTAAAAAATAATTTAAAAATCTTGACAGACCAGGTTTGTTGTTTGTTTTTTTTTTTAATCTTTCATTTGAACAAAACCGCTGTTTTTAAAATAATCATAATAGTAAAAAGAAGTGCAAGGAGAAAAATTGCATTACCTTATGGTAATGTCATGGTTAATATAAGCACAAATCTGGGAATAAATTCTCATCATTGTGTATTATCGTAAATAAAAAATTTCCAAACAGTTGTATTACAAGACTGAAGTGAATCATCTCTGAGCAATCCAGACAACTTATTTCATTCTCCACTTGACAGAAATCTCTCGAGTCTCAAGCACTAGTGGCACACGGCGCGTTTGCTGCCTCTTGTGTAGCTCCTCCCGCACCAAGGGGGAACCAGTGCCGGTGGCATCTGTCGGGGGGAGCTTCTGCATGGCAGGGTCCTTCTGCTGAGAGGAAACGTGTGGCTTTGAGTCTGGCTGGCTGGGTGACCCCTGTAAATAGCAGTGTTGGCTCAACTGTACTCGGAAAACGAGTAAAAGAGTTTCAATGAATACATTCAAGTTGGTGTGAGTTGAGTTCACAGAAAGCCCCATGGGTCAGCTTACAGAGGGCATAGCAGAGAACTGCTTTAATTTTGTCTTGGAGAAGGAAATGGGAGATCTTTGGAAACCCAGAGCTGAAGTTACTCCGTTAATCACTCAATGGATCATTGTTAACATTTTATTTTAGTAATAGGGTTTTTTGTAAAGAATAAGCAGGCTTAAACAAATATTTCCTCCCAGCAGCTACTCATGGAAGGCGCACGATGCTAGGAAGTGTATAGTTCCCATTTATGTATGAGGACCTTTGTTTCATGGGGGGTTTTGTACAAGATTTTTCTTTCTGGTATGGGAATTTTTGATATACAATGGAGATTTTGCACTCATGGGTTGTTTTGGGTTTTGTTTGGTTTTTTGTTTTTTTTTCTCCTGGGTTGTTTAAAGCAACAGGCTGGTTTGAGGCATGGGATGTTTGATTCTGTTAAGTTTCTTCTTCAATTTATTTTGGACTCCATGTGCTTAATTACTTCATTAGGTCTGTGGAAATTATAGCACAAATCTTAAGATAGATTTTGACTTTCTAAATTTTCTTACCCTCATTACCAGTCAGGTCATAAACCAAGTTATCTGAGTATTGTTTATCATTAGGAGTACATGTTAACTGATTTTATTTTGGTCTCCCCCAGCTAGCTGAAAGCTGATTTGAAAAAGTTTATGTTCTTTAGCTCTATTGTTCTACTGGGAAGTAGTCAGGAAACATGTTCTGCTTTGAGGTCAGCGTGCGTGTTTCTTCCCTGTTCCCTCGCAGAGGAGTTCAGTGCGTGGCACAGGAAACGTCTCCCATCGGGGTCTCAGACACACCGACTCTCCTTGGCGTTACTGTAACCTGCCCGGGGACTGATCAACCCTTCCTATGTGAATCATTTTGTGTGTTTTTCACAAAGCACTACACGTCCCTTCCAGCACAATGAATAACATGTTTGTCGACCTCCTGTTTGCCTGTTCCACATGGATTTGGAGCCGCTATGTTGGACTGAGTTCCTGCTGTCAAGAAGCTGCCTGCTCTGTGCAGAAATCAAGTGGGGTCCAAAACTCAGCTTGTTGATAGACTTGTTGGGAATTAGAGGTACAATTCCCAGGCTCTATTTTTATTTCTCTTGCTTCCTTTTTTGTGTGTGATAGTTGAAAAACTCTTTCATTCACATATGACTAGTTATCAAAATCAGGACATCATTTATTAGAAGCAAATAACTGATTTTTCTGCTTAACATGGGACACACTTCTTTGATTTTTTTTTTTAACCTTAATGAAAAAGGGGAAGCTTGTATGTTTTAAGTACATTAAAAAGCTGAATAAGTATTTGCCAAAGCATCTGTGCTCTGTTGGAGGAAAGACACTGTAGGAAAAAAAGATATTATTATACTTAATACTTATTCATTATGAAGGTATTGGCCTGAGAGAGTGAGGAAGCTCCATCAATTCTTTGGGAAGGACTAAGAGATCTGGGGTATAGGCCTAGCTCTGCCCCAGCCTTCCCACGAGACCTTGGATAAATCCCTCTGGGTTTCACTTCTCCCTGCGTGAGAGGGGCACGGTCGTTACTGCACCTGCGGTGTCTGCAGTGCTGGGGCATGTAGTTAGAGCATAAGTGCTGTGGACAAGGAATCATCTCTTATCTCTTAGTTGGTGGTGTGTGCAGATCCCCAAACAATGTGATGTTGATCTGTTTTTTCATCTCTGGGCACCACCAGAGTAAATATATAATAAACACGATGACAGTAAACAGTAGTAATAGTGTGTATGTAGGGAACGCTAATGCTAAAAGAATTCATGTTCTATTTTAACTTCCGTAAGACCCCCTGAACGCTTGTTTAATATTAAATTATTCAGGCACACATTCTTCCCCCCCCCCTTTTTTTTTTTATATATATATATATATATATATATATATATATGGCACTGCTTTCTCTACTCATTAATATAATTAAATATCTATATTATGTGTAACGACTACTTTCCATTTGCATTTGGATTTCATCACCATACAGACAGCATAGTCCATAGTGTCTTGGTAGCTATGGCACCATTCAGTAAATGGAGAGCAGTGAATTCTAGGCTTAAATTTAATATAAATGTTTATTTCTCATTTTGATCCTAAATCGGTGTCCCACTTTGTTGCAAGGCTATCAAAAAGCTGCTTCATTCCACCTAAGTGGTAAGGAACTTAATTTGCCTATGCGTAGTCTTAAAATAACCACTGGTTTTCATTAAAATATTAAAAAGAAGTAGTTTGCTTTTAATTGCGTGTATGAAACTTTCCTTTTTAGGTCTTCAAACAAATATGTCATTGAAGATTTTTGGTATGGGTACAGCTGAATTGAAACTTAAGTTATCCTTACACAAAGGAAATTGCCTTCCTCTCTGGCTCTGCATATGAATTTATGTATCCTTGGTAGCCTTGAGGCAATAAGCCTGGAAATCTTCCAGCTTCATAGTATGCTGAACTGAAGACTGCAACGGTCTTGTAAGCAAATGCAAGCAGACACATCTTGAGAGTGTCTAGGATCACTAACAAGAACAGTGTTATATTTCTCTTACGTTTTAAAAGACAGGTATTTTGTAAAGATTATTCCCATATTCCTTTTGCCTCAGATTGTAAAAGGAATATAACCATTCTTCAAAGGTTGTGTAGTTACATCACAGGGATATCTGGGTTGCAACCTGATTTTTTTCAACTTCTCGATGATCTGTCTGCAGTTCACTGACCTAATGCAAATTAGAAATTAAGCTGATATCCACCACTCCTCTCTACTGGCCAAGGCAAAACCTTTTCTTGTTTGTTTATTTAACTTTTGAAAGCCTTCCTTTAGTTCTTTGTGAAAAAAAAAATAAATATGGGAAACTGAAATGAAATGACTAAAGCTGCTGTCTTCCCAAAGGTAGTCTGAATTCAGAGGCCATGAATTATGTGTGTGGAGCCATCGGTGTATCCTCAGACCTGTACAGACAGAGCTTCTGGGGCCGGGCTGGGCCCTGCGGACAGAGCACGGAAACATTCACTTTCCGAGTAAGGAATTCCAGTTCCTTGCCGTAAAATCAGAGGGAGTTAAGAGGAATGATTGTTTCCCTCTAAAGCCCTTTGGGAAAGCAAGAGGTTTAATGGTAGGGGCTGCCTTGGGAATGTGCATTCTGAAGTACAGTCATTATTTTCCCAGCACAAAGCAATAAACAAATGATAAAAAAGGCAAGTGTTAGCCGCTGGGGAGGCACGGCTTCTGTCGGCCGCCCTGGACCCCGCAGCCCCGCTATAGCTGAGCAAAGCCTCGGGCGACAGCCTGCTCCTTTTGATGTCAAAGCAAACAAGCCAATGTTTGTGTAGCTCTCCATTCCAGAATTTATTTTGGTGCTAATTTAAAATTTATTCACATGCTGTTAGTTTTGGTAAAGGAGCGAAGTAAATCCAGTTTTAAGAAGGCTTAATGGCAGGATAACAGAAGTAGATGACAGGGGATGCCAGGTCAGCTGTGGGTGCTCTGATTGTTCTCTGAAGCTCAACAGTGTATCAAACTGGGTATATTTCTGAGATGTTACAGCTTGGTAGATATTTAATTTCATGGGTTAGGTTTGTGTTTGGTGTTGGGGAGGAGGAGTTAATACCCCCAAAATCACTGCTGTGTTTGGCTCCATTTGCTCCTCTTATTGAGAGATTCAGCAGAGCCTGTGACTGAACTCGTCCTTCTGCGTTTTGGAGGGAACAACCAGACTGTGATGTGTTATTTTAGAGATAGAGATTTTAACGTTGTCAACTTTCCTCCGGAGCAGTTAATATATCTAACGTTTGCAAGTGATAGATTCTGCTATACACAAAAGAGCATTTGTATCAGGATGTGGCGTTCAAAAAGAAGAAAAAAAAAAAAAAAAAGGGAAAAAAAAAGAGCAGTGCTGGATTAATTGGAAAGGTCCAGACCAGTCACATTCCCTCCCAGATGGGTCATTCATTTTGTTGCCTGCTGCTATGTAGCATCAGAACTTAAAGCCTTCAAAACCACTGTTGAAGTGAGAGGGACAGAGGCAAGCTGGCGAAACTTGAACAAAACTCCCATCCATTTATGCTTTTATAGTAAAGCTGCTTTCTCTTGTCATGATAGTTTATAGTCCCTTATTAACTTCTCCTGTTTTATGGTCACCTGTATGGAGATTTCTGAAGGTACTAGATTAAAAATAAAAATCCTTAAACATGGAACAGATGCTCAAGTACATGTGGGAGAAGGCGCAGTGACTGCAGGCCCACCCTCCCCTCTCTCCTGATCATTTCCACCTGCCCACAGTGGTTGGGAGATGAGCAGCGCCTGTGTCTCGCTGCAGCCCAGGTGGTTTGAGGATGAGTCACCTGGCTCCAATTACAAAAAACCAACACACGAACCTTCCCCTTTGAAATTGTCTGAATTTGGGTGAGCTTTTTAAGTGGTTTTGTTTAAGCTTTCATTCCCATCCGTGCCTTTATTTTGCTGTGGGGAATGACAAAAGGAAAAATAAATTGGCTGGGCTGTTTTAAAGACATTTCTAGTGATAAAAATGTAACTGTGAAAAGATTCTCTTAAGAGCTACTGGCTCACTTATTAGGATACAAAAATGCAGAGAGACACCTGAATATTTGGCTTGTTGTCTATAGCAAATCTCTAACTGAACCTCAGTATTTTCAGACTTTCCCATCACTGTCTTCTAGATGTTCTCAGCTCTGTTTGTGAATTGAATCAGCTGCACAGGATGAGTCTCTGGTCACCTGGAAAATAGTTATAGTTGTTCCTGTATTTTTTTTAATTTCCTTTTAATCTCCCCAAATATGAAAAAAATAACAAGAAGAGGGCAGATGTGTAGTAACTGAAGCCTTTTCCTTTTTTCCTGGGATCCTGATGTGAGATTTGGTGACTGCTGGTGCTTGGGGTGGAAGCAGCAGAGGAATGTCCCTGTGCAACATCCCCCTCCCAGAGGCATCGGAGCCTCTGCTGTCCAGCTGGGATCTGCCTCCTTGACCTGAACTTGTCGTTGCCCTCTTGATTGGCTCCGGCACTGCAAAGCCTGGTGCTGAATTCCTTACGTGTGGCCTCAAAACCAGGCATGGACTTCTCTGAAGATCGAGACTTGTTTTTTCCTCCTGGAAGGGCCTTTCTCTGCTGGGTTTACTCCGAATGTAAGCATCAGGGGTTTACTACTCACTTTTAAAATAAGAAAATACAGGTTTTGTAGAATTCTGATGTTTTCCATGACTGTACACGTTTCTGAAATCCTAAAATTAAGGTGCGTGGTTGGTGGTAGGGAAGGGACTCCTGTCATGATGAAGGTACTAAAGTCTGATCGTTTCTGCGGCTTGTGATTGTGTCAGCCAGTTGAAGGTAGAACACAGCATAATCCAGGGAAGCTTTTAAACTTCTGAAGAAGCTCCTGCTAACTGGGAAACACAGCTCATCTTCAGCCAAGCCTGGCTAGTCCCGCAGCTTCCACAGACACCACAAAGATAAATTTGCACAAATATCTGGGAAAAATGACAAAACTAGGACACAATACAGAGAGGTATTGTGCAAATGTCATTTTGCAGTTCATCCCACTCTGGTGAGATTTTTCTGTTATCTGCCAACTTGTGAGGAGAAGTGGCAGCGCGTTCAGTTCTTGGCCACCGTTCTGATTTTCTGAAATGTTGTCTATCGCTCTTCCTTCGGAGCGCTTTTTGTGCCAGCAAGGGAAGGAGCATAGATGAAGGATTCTGGACAATTCAATTCTGACCTTTTAAAACTGTAAATGTGGAGTGACATTTAGTATCTGGTTAGTCAATTTATTTTTTTTTCTCCTTTTTTCTTTCCCTCCATGGCTTAAAGTGTTAATTCTGCCCATTGAAATGTAATTTTATTGAGCAATATGAGCCGGAGGCAGAATCTTCACTGCCATCAGATCCCAAATGGTAAATAGGCTCTTTCTCTAATTTGTGGGATGTGCTATAACTCAGTTTGAATGTTGAAAGGAAATGGGCCTCCAGGGGAGTCTGGAGCTCTGTTCGTTCAACTTCTAATTAAAGTTTTCCCCTCTCAAGTTTCACTTTATTTTCCGGGGCTTTTGCTCCATGATGATTATTAACATGTGTCCCATGGCCAGGAAATCATTATACCCTTCCCCAACGCAGTCTTTCGCAGATACCTTCTGCTGCAGACCCAGCCGCCCGAAGCTGCATCTCCGAAATGATCTGATGGCCAGGGCAGGTAGAAACTAGCTGGCACCCTAAGGCTACCCAGCCGTTTTCATGCAGCAAGCTGTTGATTTTTTCCAGTACTGTTTGATCAGATGTTGCTGTCCGGCGGAGAGGATCCAGTCCAGGATTTCTTCCAGCCTATTCTTCATGTTTCAAGAGCCCAGGCCAACTCTGGCTTCCTATTCCAACTCCAGCAGGCTTATCTTTTTGGGGGCAGGAGTTGTTAGTACAGTTTATCTTGCTTGCTGCAAGTCCTCCCTCAGCTGAGACATGTACTCCGGTGCCGCGGTCTTTTTTTTCCTCTCTCTCTCTTTTTTATGTTTTCTTCTTGTTGTTTTTCTTTTTAAATGTGTAAAGTGAGGAGTTCCTCTTCCCCCCTCTCCCTTTCCACTCCAAAGAACCAACCTCCAGTTAATTAAACGCTGGAACTGTTGCTACTTTGCCAGAAGGGAGAGTGAACCTGTGCCTGCATGTGTGTATGTGTAAAATAGAGATACAAAAATGTCAATGAACAGCAGGAAAAGTTCTGGGAGACCGTCTTACTACTATCGACTGCTCCGGAGGTCACGACTTCAGAGACAGCGCAGCAGATCCCGGAGCCGGAACAGGCCGCTTAGTAGGGGTAATTGCAACAACAGTTCTCTTTCATTGACAGTGCAAAGACATACGTGCTGTTGCTTACAGGTGGCTTCATTACTGTAGATGAGAATGACCAGTGTGAGTGTTTGTAAGCGTACCTGCTCCCTGTGAGGCGTATTTCGAGCTTTACAGAAGGTCAGTTGCTTGTGTCGTGCTGCAGTTACGCGTGGGGAGGGAGAACTATTTAATTTGGAGTCCAGCTGGGGGAGTCAGGCTTGGGTGCTGTTCCTTACAGTGGCTGTAACACCTTGTGCAACTGTAACTAACCCAGTCTTTTCAGTTATCCATGCTTCTGTTTTTTTCAGTGTGTATAATTAAGGTAACTACTTTTTTAGCTAACTGAGATGTTTGGAGGCCTAATTGGTGATTATAGAGATTTGAAAATCCTTGATTAAGAGATGGTATCTATATGCAAAGATGCGTTGCTAGAACTTCTTGTTCTTCATGAGCCTGAGTATCACCAGGGGTTTTGAAATTACAAAGCTGAGTACAGTTTAGGGGTAGGATTTTCAAAAGAGCCTAAAGATTGTGGTCCTGAGGCATTGTAGAAACCTATGGGACTTGTATTCCCAAATCACTTTGCGCTTTTAAAAATCCTGCTCTAAAAGGGCCTATTTGTCCTCATCAGCAGGAGTTAGGTCCACAGAGTAATGTTTCTTTAGGGCATACTCACTCATGCAGCCCATTTATTCTACTTGAGGCAGCTCCTGACCCAGTTGCATTTTTAAAATAAGCTATTCTGGCTTTCTCTTGTAGTGTGAAATAAATGTTTATTGATGCTTATGCCTATCGTTAAAATGGTCAAAGAAAGCGGGAGTCTTTCAGTCATTTTGCTGTTGAACTGTCTTTTCAGAAAGGAGAGGGTTGTGTTTGGCCTCTGGTGTGACAAGCCAGTCATATTTATAAAGTCTTGAGCTTAATCAAAGCCATTAATTAGAAAGAATTTTTTTTTTTGTTACCGTGTGAATAAAAAGCCCGAATAAAAAGCCCAACTACAACACTGCATCAGGTGTTTGTGCAAATCCAGGCTTGTACTTGTCTCACTGGAGATAATTCTAATTTACGAAGCAGACTGTAAAGTAGGCTCTAGCACTGCAAGATTTAGCTTGGTGCAATGTCCTTTTCCTGGCATACAGTACGTTTTTCAGGATTTTGAATCATCACTGAGAAAACAATAGGAAGCTAAATCAGTCCCTGAGCTTCATCTTTTCCTTTAATCAGACAGTGTTTTTCTTTCCATGATTTTTTGTTGTTTTGCCTGTCAGGGAGGAGTGTTTGTAAACTCAAGAATGTAGCAGTTTCCTTTCCCCCTTTATGTGTATACTGTTCAAACTATTTTACTGTCATTTCAGTTACTGTGACAAATGAATGTATTAGGTTCATTTAGGTAACCCAGTATGAACTTAACAATGTAATTTGTAACGAACACAAGGAAGAGGCAGGCAGAGTTGATGGAAATGGAAATCAACCCTAATGTTTGTAAGAAATTGGATTTAAACCAACTGAAATCTTGCTGTTGATCCTTCCCTGAGTATTTTGTGTTTGTCACACCTTGTCTCAGGGTTCCCTGCCTGCCAGGGGGATCATAATACTCAGCACTAGTTGAACTCTTCTTGTCTGTAGATCTTAAAAGGGTTTGCAAATCTGCCTAAGAATTTTCTCCTTATTTTTGACATGTTTATGTAAGAGGTGCAGAAAGCAAGTTGTGCAGTGGCAGTGCCGTACAGCGAGGTCATGAGGTAGGTCAGAGGCAGGGCTTGGTCCAGAGCCTGGAGTTGCTGCCTGCTGCTCCAGCGCCCTGGCTGCCACTCTGGACAGAGAGCAGGAGGTGCTGGAATACAGCAAAAGAAATACTTTCCTTGACAGCTTTGATCCCACTGGAAGGTTAATGAACAGCAAACTGAAGGGTGTGGGAGCTACGGAGAATGCAGAAATCAGAATGAGGTTCTAGATTTTTGGAGTATGATGTGAAGTTAATTTCCAAAACCTACAAATCTGAAGGAGAGCGCTGAGGGTCCCCTTCTCAAATGCTGATCTGCAGTGTAATTTACTATCTCTAGCTGAAAATACTAAAAGATCAGGTATCCTTAGTGGTGGGCTACCATGAATTTGTGAGTATTGGAGTTATTTCACGGGAAGTAGCAATGGTCTGGTTTGGCACACATGTGTTTCCCGGTCATTCAAGAGCAACTTTTTGCTCTCTACAGTCTCTGGACCCTTTGCCCAGATCCCCGCAGAGCCCAGGTAAGCCTGCAGCCCTCTCTGGAGGAGCAGTGATACCTGAAGTTGAACTTTTCCGAGGTGTGTCACTTCAGCAGATTATCAGCATATTTCTGGACAGGGAACTTGCTGAGGATCAGGCAGTTGTTATACATTTACCAGGGAGGAGGAGATCTCTGCTGGCAGACAACCCCGTCTCCCCATCTGGAATCACTCACTGTTTGTGCTGCATCAGTCCTGGATGATAAATCCCTGATGCCGGAGCTGACAGTGGAGCACCCATGAGATGCAGGTGCTGCCATCTGCTGCCAGCATGGCTCCTGTTCCAAAGCTGTAACGCGTTTGCTGTGAGTCAAAGAACCTCTTCCAGCCCACTCTAGTTTATATCAGTCAGTCTCTTTGAATAAAGAAGAGGCTGTGTTTAAAAGCATATACTTATCTACTGCCACTTCCCACTCTCCCCCCCTGAGGGGGCAGTGCCACCCTTGTGATGAGCACTGCTGCATGAATGCTGCCTGCTGGCCTTTTGTAAACCCGGAGTGCAGCCTGCCCGAGGACAAACAAACCCGGAGAGTCAGGCTGGGCTTGGAGCTTGCCCAGCTGTGCCGCACTCACAGGCGGTGCCTGCTGTAGCCGAGACCTAGTTTGGGAAATTGGTCTTGCTTCCTGAGGTACAAAGCAAGAGACAACCACTCCCTCAGGAAAGCTCCGCGGGAGCGCGTTTTTAGATGGGCGAAGTGAACAGAATTTGCATTTTCTGTGCCAGTATCTAAGGAAAGTAGGGGATTTCTTTCTGTTGGGACTCCAGATGGAGACAATCTGATGTAGCTCGCAGAAAAAGGTCCAGGCCTTTCAGCTGTTTGCAACGACAGCCAGCTTATCTGATGGATTGTGTGATGGTATCCTCCATTCTAGAGTGCTCTGGTTAGACCTGGTGCTTTTACGACATTCATCACGTGTTTCAGTGTGTTTGTCAGTCTGTTCCTCGGAGAGGTTTAGGGCTAGAGTAGGTGAAGAACAAAGAAACGGATGGGGAGGGCACATCAGACCAGAATGGGAAGGTATGCTGTCAGGAGGCTCCTGTCATCACAGCTCCAGCGTGTTTAAATTATTGCTGTTTGATAGCGGATAAACAAGACAGGTTTCACCCCGCTGTTAATCTTTGTTAGAATGATGATAATGTCTGAAATCTCCCGTCTCTGCTTTCCACAGAGATTTGGGACATGCTGCAGGTATACATTAGCTAGTTAAAAAAACCTAACTGCAGAAACCCTCTCTCTTCCTTGGACCATCTGTTCAGCTCAGAGATGTGTGTAACTATATGAGGAATCATGGCAGTAATTATGATTGCTACCAGGTGATCCATCTAATGTAGTGGAAGGTACTTGAGAGGCAGAGAGGATAGAAGGAAAATTATCGATAAAAGCAACACCTGCTTCTGACTGCAGTACTTTGGCCTGTGGCTTTCTTCATGGTATCTCTGTTTCTACTTAATTCTGGGTATAATGAAGGAACAGGGATCAGTGGCAAGTGTTCTGAAAATTCAGTTTGCTCACAGAAACTACTCACGGGTGCTCCGTTCACAGTTCCGTATCTGAGCCAAATGCAGCTTTGGCTTCAGATCTTTCTTCTGTAAAACTCTGTAGGCAATCAGTTGTCATCAAAGCTCTAAGAATCTGAGAACATTTGGAGTTCCTGATCTTGAAGGTTTAGTGTTCCTGATACTTCTGCCTCTGTCAGCTCCTTGGACATTAATGTCTTGCTCTAAGTTCTGTTTATCACAAATGCTTTTCAAGGTGTTCTACAAAAAGGATTTTTATTAAACAGGCTTACTTCTTCTTTTCCTTTGATGGCTGCTGTGAAGAGAAAACTGACTGATCTTCAGCAAAACCCAGTATTTTAGTACACCAAACACCGAGAGCTTGGAGGCTAAGGTCAGACTGGTTTTTTGCTCAGTGCAGGCTATTCAGGTGCACATCTCTTGAAACCGGCTGGAATTTAGTCTTTCTCTCTCTGTTTGATGAAATAAAAACCTTTTAAGTGATAAACGAGAGATCAACTTATACCCAAATAGCCAATACCTTAGAGGTTAAGGCACTCGCTTGGGACAAGGGAAGCAGAGACTTGGAAATTGTCCCAGCGTGTAACACAATGACATAGCAACAAAGGAGGTTTTGTTATATTTAAAGCTAACTGAAATGTCGCACACTTCTCTCTAATCTTTTCTAGCTGTAGATCTGTTTTGCAGCATGTTAACAAAAAGTGATGTGTGACAAGGAATGTTGCCTAGAACTTCTCCCTTTCCACCTCCGCAGGACTCTGTCCTGTAGCCCAGGGCTGTGCCCTGAACACAGCTGTGTTAGGTGTTGTGGGGAGAAAGGATCCCTCAGTTTGATCAGGAATTTTGGCCTTACTGAAAATTCTCACTGTATTGATAAGTAAGATTCAGGGTTCTGTAAATAAATAATTCACACGAAATGCTTAAACAATACTTTCTTCTTTTCATGACCCACAGTTAACTTTTCTTTGAATTCCACTTAGCTACATGCCTTTCAGATTGCTGAAAGCATCAGTGCTTCTGTGTGTCTTTTGTCTGCGCTTATCTAAATTAAGTCTAATTTAGTTCTGGCTGTGGCAAGGGCCTGGGTGTTACAATACCTGCATCATATCTGAACCTACTTTCCTGATAGATCAGTATTGACCAGACCTATCTATCTCAGAAGAACAGTGCCGTAATCAACTAATGAATAAATAAGCAAAAAAATAATTTGTCATGTGCTGTCCAAACAGAACACCTCCCTACAATTACAATGCTGCTTTTTTTTTTTTTTCCTTTGGCATGCCAAACCAATATGTGCCACTGAGCCTTGGTTTTTATTTCTGTGGTCTCTATTTTTAACAAATTTAAAAGTCATTATGACTACAGTACCAGCACCAGAAGCCCGTTTGTGCACCTGCACAAGGGCACACGTTACTATAACATCCTCTTTCACGCTCGCTTCTGTTACTGTGTTGTGCTTCTGATCTTGTGGGTTGCATCTAGAATGTTATATCATAAATTTGTTGAGAGAGACCATATCTACCTGACAAACATTTAGCAGCTTTTAATGCTCTGTATGACTAAAGAATATGGGTTTTTTATTAAAAGAAACTGGTTCTGCGTCAGCACGTATAAGTTTGAAATACACAGTGTTACCCTTGCGAATACAAGCCTTGCATTTATTTATATTGGCAGGCAGAAATCTGAGTAAAATGTTCCGGTTTTACCGTTGTTCTCTGACTCATATCCTACAAAATTTGAAAAGATGAGTGATTTTGTCTTTTCAGCACATCTTTCTGTACCAGTGGTTGGTACTGAATGAGGTATGGTCAGTAGGAAATCAAGTCTGGAAAGAAAGATGAGCATCATAACGTGTAACTGGTCAATCTGCCTGGTCGGTCTGGTCTCTGAGGTGAGACGGAGTCGCTGCATCTTGGGGCTCCTCTGTGGTCTGCCCTGCTTGGCCACCTTCCCCTCACAAGCGTCAGCGGGCTGCATTGGGGTCATTTCAAACTTGGAATCACCCTTCCCGTTCTTACTTTATCATTTACTTGATGTTAAGTTATAAGTTTTAAGTTATTCACTTTAGTAACCAGTTGATAGTACAGTTCTACTGTATTACATTATTTTGCCTTATATTCTGGATAGCCAGAGGTGTACATGTGTACACTTCTTCTGTCTCCTGTAAGTGAGACTTCTTGAAGAATCCAAATCATGTCCCTTAGAATACCTGTAATTTTTCTAAAAAATATTGCAAAACCAATTTTTTTTTCATTTAAGGGCTGGAAGCAGGCAAGTAGAGAGTCCAGTAATAAACATTAGTGATAGGTTGTTTTTTTTTTTTTTTTTCCAAGGGTGGTATCTTTTAAATGTCAGGAAAAGGAGACCTTCCTGCTTCACAGTTTTCAATGACCATTGCTTTGTTTTTCAAGTCTCTTTTGTGGCATTTGCTATTTAATCACAGAACTCTGCAGTTTTTCATTGAAATTTTAACAGCGTGGCTGACAGATGCCCATAGAAAAGATATGCAAAATTTTTAAAGCTGTACTGTTTGTAGGAAATATTCACTGGCAGTCATGCTATTTTTAGCACTAGTGCTCCAGCTGGGACTTTGCTCTATTTGTTCAGTGCTTAATTGTCTAATAAAAATCTCTACTAAATTAAATAACTTGGGAAGTAGTGCATGATGGAGGAATACTTGAATTGTTTTGATATCAAAACAATGGATGGAGAAATCTAAATATCCCTTTAATCAACAAAAAATTAGAGTGTGTGTGTTGTCTGTAGAGGCAAAGATTAGATAGACCCTTCAGTAGGAGCAGGGTGGCAGTAGTGTCTTAAGCTCCTTAGTTTGCTCTTACACCACCTCCTTTAGAAGTCTGTCAGAAATGTAGAAACATCAAACCGAGTATTTTCTGTGACAAGTGTGTTAATTCCTACTAGATTAAAAATGAACGAAGTTTTAAAACTTCCCATTTGGTGCCATAGGAAACACCAGAGTGAATCTCCAGGGAGTGCTGGCCCTTTCTGGTATTTGCATAGTAAGCTAGAAACCCCACATGTAGTAAGCAAGATTTACAAATACCTCGTCCCATTTTGCCATCATTAGTAGTGGAAGGAACTGCCTCTATTTCCAGACTCCCTGATCAGCCACGTTGTGAGTAACCACTGGTCAGCGCTGCCGTTTAGTCTCTGGAGCTACCGTGCAGTTAAACCATAATATTATGCCCAACACGAGCTGTTAACAATCTATGGGATAGTTTTTGGAGTATGTTTGGGATTTTTGGGACCAGTTACTTCATTTGCTCTTGACAGGCTGAGGTAAGACCTGTCTATTGCTTTTCACCCGTCCTCTTAATGACAGTATCCTGCGGTTTTGAGAGCTCTGTATTTCCCTCCTTTGATTTTTATGTGCTGTAACCTCTGTCAAATTTTAGGAGGAACGTTGCAGAGGAGGTGATTTAAGACTTGCAGGATATGGAGTTTTGGTAGTGAGATGCGAAAGGGGTAGTGGAAGGAAGGGAAGGAAAAGAGAGGTAGGAGAACTGTAGGGAGTGACTTGGAATGTGGGGAAAGGCTCATCCAGGGCAACACAGCCACCTGCATCCAGTGTGAGCAGCTGTAGCTGTGTATGTGGGCTGAGGCAGGGACAGCGAGCTTTTCAAGTCAGATCAACAGCTTGAAAAGAAGCAGATTTGATGAAAGAACCCAGAATCTCGATGAAATCGGGCAACTGGAAACGTGTATGTGTCTGCTGATACCGTTAGTGTGGGCTGCATGCCCACTGTGTTGTTCTTGGCACGACCCAAACCAGTAAATGTCTTCTGAATATCTTCATGCATAACCAAAGCACTGCCTTTGAGCAATTGTTTGATTTTCTTCAGCTCATTTATAAGAACTGCAAATACTCTGTGGATTTGAAAGAAGCCTTAGGTAGATGCATCCTTATTTAACCAGTGAGGTGTCCGGGGATGAATTGCAGGAAATCCTGTGGATGGTCAATGACAGAGTAATGGCACAAACTCCAGTAGCTCTGTATTCTTTTCTGAGACTTCCTTTTGCCCCAAGGTAGGAAGAGAACTCAGGAGTTTTGACTCTCCTGTTCCTTCTCTAAAATCTTGACCAGAGTCCCATACCTGAATGTCCCATGGTCCCAGCAGCTGCCATCTTTAAGAGGTAACTAAATACACCAACAGTTTTGATAAAATGGTGAGAACTGTCAATACTGCTTAAGAGTAATCCGGGAAATTACTATCCGAGCAACAACTCATTTAATGCCATGACAGAAATTTGGAAATTGTACCAGCAACGTTCAGGCAACTTGAAGATTGACTGTTGTCTCTTTTTGCTCATCTTTTGCTTATCTCTACTTTAAGTCCTTTCCTTCTGATAGTAACCTTACTTTCCTCTAACAGTATTGCTAAGAGAGGCTGATTACTCCAAAAGGAAATAAGTAGGAGAGTTGCTCCCAAGTAATACAGAGTGAGTTTTTATCTAAAAGCCATAGGTAATAAATGAGAAAAAGGTTAAAAACCCTGGTCTGAGTCCAAAAAAGAATTGCTTCCAAAAGCATGCTTAGAGGGGTTTTAGCAGACTTTTCATGATCGCTTATGTATTAGAGTAAGTTTGTCTCCTTACAGCTGTGGCAGTCCAAACAATTTAGACACAGAGCTGCCTTTTAAAGCTTTTAAACCTATATTTCCCTTGAAGGTCTTCCAGTGTGCCACTAATCCCTTAAGTTATTGCACTGAAGGCACTCTATAATCCTTTAATTTACTTTGCTCTCAATAGAGACGGGGAACGAGCTGGGTCACTTCCCATATTTGGGCATTATCAGTTTTGCTTTTTTCGACTCAGACACTAGCTGAAGGTGGTTTTCTTTCCTTTTAAACACTGCCGAGAATATTGCAAATGTAGATATTAATTGCTTGGGTGTCTGTGTATATGTGTATTTTAAAAAAAAGGCACACAAACCCCAGAACTTTCTTAGTCATCTCCCTGTTTTATTCAGCCTTAGGGTCATGTTTTTAAACTACGTTTCCTCAGGCCCCTTTGGAAATAAAAATTGATGGCTTTTTGACAACTGTGAATCCATATCCAATATAGAGCTGGGGAGGGTCAAGAGACAGCATCAGCCACAGGTAATTTCTGGAAGCCTCATCTCCCCAGACCTACGGCAGACAAAGCTTCTGACTAAAATTTCTTTGGTGGTGCTGAAGGTAAAGCTTTACGGTGATGAGTAATGCTAGGTGAGTGTTAGGCTTCTTTTTAATAAGCAGAAATACTATAAAAGACTGTCTAGAGCAACAGACTGGTTGCATGAAGTTGGAAGGTTTGTCCTGCCCATTGCTTCTTGCTTGCATGAGGGACACGTTTTCATTGCAGGTTTGGTCTCGAGAGCTGGGCTGGGAGTCCTGATCTGCTCTCAGAGGTTTCGCTTATGAATGCTGGCTACTCAGCATTACTTCAGAAGTTCATTTTAAGTTGATCATTGAAGCATTCACTGTGGGGAAAAAAACATGCCCTGCCATTGTATAGACTTTGAGAAACATTGACAAGAATAAAGACAGGCAAAGTTTTGCTTCATTAACATTTACACTGAGAAAGGCATCCTCAGATGCTGAGCACTTAATGTTTCTTTTTGAAGAAACCAATTTATTTGAAGTGCAAGTTTCTTTTGTACATTATGTGCTCACATTTTTGATTTTTTTACAGCACTTCTGCATCAGTGAATTTCTTGCAGAGTCGGAGATCAAGCCTGGGCTTGTTCTGAAGTATCCAAATGTGGTAATAGGTGGACTGTTGTAAAATTTGGCATCTGGAGTTAAATTACAGGATGCTTCCTAAGCTTCTTGGTTACTATAGGAACAAGTAATAGTCATCCTTCATGATTAAGCAGTGTCCATGGTAACCAAACGAGCAAATTTTAAATGAAAGATATTTTCCCTTTACATTTTTAGCAGTCAAAGGTTAACAGTTATTACCTTTATACCCTTAGATGGGAACAAATTTTGATCTGGCTGGCAGATTTAAAGTGAGAACATTTGGTGTTCATTTACATAACTTTACTTCTAGGACCAACTGAATTTTGGGTGAATACCAAGATAAAATTTCTGAGAGTGGGGTATAGTGCATTAGTCTCCCCAGGAAGAGGGAATGCTGTTTGCAACATGTGCTAAATTGTTCTGCAGCGTTGCGGTGTGTTGCTGAAGGACTGGAGTATAGCTCCTCGGAGTGCCTGCAGTTCAGCAGTGGAGGGAGGAATCCGTACATATACCCTGCATATTTTTTAAGGACAAAAAAAAAAAGCGTCAGTGTTAGTGTAGGTAAGAACATCCTCCTGCTCCCTCTCGCTTCAGAAATACGATGGGGAATGTGCAAGTGAATCCAGCCCTGCTAGATCCATTTCTGTAATCTGCTACACATTTCTGTTTGTAGGTAAACAGTGGCTATCACTTTAAAAAGCCTGGCAACACAATCCCAAAGCTAGCACGATTGCTGTAGGTTAGTTGCATAAAGGAATATTGTAGTTTGAATGGTGGTTTCCGTATGTCCATCTGTGGCACACTATTATTTATATGCAACAAGAAAACATGACTGCTTTTTTAATGTTTTCTTTCCTATCTCTTTCTCTGGCAATCCTTGCTTGAAAATGAAGAAGTGAGCCCGTGAGGCTGGCACCTGCAAGTATGTTTTCAGAGCATGTATGTGTAAGAGAAGCAGAAATACCCACCCACCAGCAAAGGGAATAGAAGGATCAGTCACAATAAATTAGGATTTACATTCCACAACTAGGAATTGTGGAATGTAAAACAATTGCTTAAAAGAGTCTGCATAGTTATGAGGAAGATGTATGGGTAACAGTAGGAAGGACGGGAAGCATTTTCAGCGATATCCTAACCCTTGATCATGGTATCTGGGGGAAGAACAGTGATTTCAGACTTCCCCGTCACTGCTGGTTTTTAATGCTGTTGTTCTTTGAGTTGCTTCATCGGGAGAGATACTGTATTTTGTCCAGTAGCTACCAAAAATTACTGCTATTCAGTTAGTTAAAATTCCTTACTCTTCTTTAGGTGTTTTCAGTGAAACTGTATCCTAAATAGTCCAACCTTCTGCTTTCTTGAACAACACTAAGTTCCTTCAATGTTAAGGCAGTCTAACTTGGATTAATTGGCTCTGGGCATTAAGACTCTTTCAGGCTGATGTAAGAGCTGCATGTACTCTGCGAATTTCAAATCTTAATGTTTGCTCTATTATGCAGATGGATGTGAATAGAGATATGTATGTGACCCCATTTATCTGTCTAATGAAGTGCCATCAATAGAACATCTGTTTCTTTGCTGTAGAAGATGAAACCTCTGATGAATCATGCTTATAAATTAAGTATTTATTTATTTAATTTGCATTTTGCCAGTACAGACCTGTTACAGCAGCCACCATGCACGACTGGAAAAATGGTCTCGTAATTAAACTGTGCAAAGTTTTCCTTTGTACTGTGCTGCTACTCCACACAGAGTAAACTGTTCTGAACTGGTTTGTAGTTCACATGCCCAAGTCAACTATAAAGAAAGCCCCAGACCGACCAGAAGAACACTTTGCCAGCGAAACAAACCTCACTGATGGGAGACAGAAGGATGTGCATGTCCCATCTCATAGGGGTTGCCACTGTGGCACTCTGTGCCTCTATACTTGTTAGTTCTCTCTGAAACTGGAAGCAAAGAGGGCCAACGTGCCACGACGCAATCTGTTCTTGTGAGATTTCAAGCCTCCTTTTGCAATCCCAGGAGTCTTAATGAAACGGGAGGCCTGGCAGTCCTGGCGTGAGCTGCTCTGAAATCCCGGACGGAGGCTCAGCTGCTCAGGAACAGTCCGTTCCCCAGCCCGTTCGGCTGCAGGGATGCTGCGAGGTTCACCAAGCGCTACCTGAGACCGTTTGTGGGCCTCCACCACCACCGGCTGATGGCTGCAGGGCCACCTGGCTGCTGATGGTGCTTCAGGCCACGGGGGCTCCCGGCAGGTTCAAGTGGAAGAGGGTTGTGTTCCCCCTGCCCCGTCCCGGTGGTGTGTGTAGGTGCCATCGGTCACATCCGCAGCCACAGAGAACAGAGGGTGTAGAAGTTTCTCTTTGCCTTGGATTGCCTCTGAGAATAGCAGCCATGCTGATGGAGTGCTGCAAGAAAGCAGCACAGTACCGGGGTGGAATCTTCGCAGAAATGTTAAGCATGATAGATGAACCTAATTTAAATCTCCCCAGAGCTGACTTCTCGTTCTCCAGACTCCATGTTGCTTGTCTTTATCATCACATAGGAGGAAGCTGATGTTCCGCTTCACTTTATCATCCTTTCCAGTTTAACCAGGGTATTAGCAGTCTTCATGATCTGGTCCCCAGCCAGGCTAGAATTTCAGCTTTTTCTGATGTATTTTTTTAAGTCTGTGCTTAATTTCAGTTTTGCTTTGGAGAGAGGCTCCTAATGATATGCTGTTAGCAAAAGATGAATTTGTTTGCTAGATATCATACCAAAGAAAGGTAAATATCATATATATTTTATTTCAGACTGATAAATAAAGAATAAAAATATTTTTTTTATATATATATATATAAATATATATATATATATATGTAATTTAAAAATACCAGACAGTAAAGTGGAGATTGTAATAAAGGCTGCTCAATCAGCATGACTTGCTATTTATTTTTAGACAGGGGGGGTAATTTTCTGGATGCCTTATATTTTCTCCCTGTCACCAGGTCTGGGGACCTGCAGCTATGTCTGTCCTTTGTACGTGGATCTGATCTGTTTCTTCAGTTTTGTAGTACAGAGAAGGTAGTGTGTATATTTTCAGACTCCCCATGTTGAGAATTATCTAAGCTTTCCTTTCCCAATTTGTGCTGTTTTCTTCTCTCCTTTTTGCCTTCTGGGAGTATTTTTTTTTTTCTTGACAAATATGTCTAATCTGTCTCCTCAGGTAAAGAATATATTCCCCATCAACTTCTATGAGGGCAGAATTTGCCCTAGGTGTCTCTCACTAAACTGCAAGAACGAAGGCAGTACATGGGGAGGGCCAGCATCTGCCGTGGAGACTGGCCAGAGGAGAGGTGTTGGCTGGCTAGCTGGGCAGGGAATGGCCCTCCACAGCAGCGAAAGGGACGGAGGAGCGTACATGAGAACGGGGAAAGCCCTCGTAACTAGCAGCGATACTGAACGTCAACTAGACAGGCAAGTAAACAACACCAGAGAGAAATCCTCCACCCCTCACATCTGTGTCAGAAGCAGATCCTTCCAGGCAGAGCAGATCTCCTTTGTCCTCTCGCTGGGCCAGTGCTGTGGCTTATGTTGGCCAGGGAAGGGGCTTCAGCTCCCTCTAGTGAGGCAGCTGGATCTCTGCTGTAACACAGCCACGCTCCGGTGCCCCACGGCTGGGTGCTGACACAAACCCCGGTTATTGCCGATTTGAAGGCTGGAAGACCTAACTGAGCTTTCCGGGAGGGAAGAGGCGGCACACTGAGCAGCCAAAGCCCTCAGAAAGACAAGAGGAAAGGGCAGTAAGTCCCTTTTCTTCTTGCATGCCTCAAAAAGCACCTCAGTGTACTGCTGGGAATAGAATTCTCTTACTGAGTAATATTAGAGAAAATAGAGGAATGGATACATATCAAGTACACAGAAAAATAGCACAGCTTTTTTTCAGTGCTAGATTTAAGAGCCATTAATAGCACTTGCTCAGGAGCGGTATGAGGAATATTAAATACTACACAGTACGTGATATCCGGGAACCTGACACAGAGATGATATGAGATCCTTTAAAGAGCACAGCGTGCTGTGGCAGAGGTCAATGTCACTTCAAATCATTATTTAACAAAGAGAAAGCTCCCCTTCCAGAAGATCTTAGTCCCACTTTGAGAGAAGATGGTCATCATTTTTAGCTGATAGGAGACAGCGTGGTCTGATGTTTTCTGTGTGGTGTTTTCTGTTTTCCAGCCAGTTGTAATAAGGCTTTTCAGTTCACACGGCTGTCCCAGCCAGCATCCTTGTGGCTGCAGAGGATTGTATGGCTCTGAGTGGTACTTCAGATGTCTTTTTATGCTTCCAGGCAGGGACACAGTTGAGTTAGAGATGGCATTCCCCCTGCTAAGCTGAATATAGTGGGTTTTGTAACACTTAAGTCATCTGTGAGGGAAACAAAAGGTAATCGTAAGAAGCTGGATCTGTTTGGTGTAGTCGCTGTGGATAGCACTAGCTATAGGCATACCTCTAATTGTTTAATTCTAAATATTTTGTGCCAGAATGTAGCACAAAAGGCAAGTAATGTTCCCAATTTATTTTTTTATTTTGTATGTAAATGGTTAGATAAGTGAGATTTTTTTTTACAAGCCGTAGTTCTGTAATCAGTATCCTTAATTGTCTGAAAAGATAGCGAGAGCATGAGAAAATGCGAGACTATTTCTGCTTAGAGCATTAACTGAGTGGGGAGTAAATTGCCTGATTCTGATGTAGAAGAGTTGTGGCTACAGCGAGTGGGATTGCTGTGCTTTCTAGAAGTGTATTTAAGCTAGAGATACTAGGATGCAAAAAAAGAGATTTTATTCTAACGTAAAAAGTGGTGGTGATGCACATGTTCATTAGCCTAGAGATTACCCACTTAGAGTGTTCATTAGCTTCGCTTTTAGATGAGTCTGATTTTTCAGAGGGCAGCATTACCTGCCCTAAACTTTTGCTTCACGACCATTTTTATTTAAAAGTTAATTTTATTGCCTAATAAAGGTTTGCCTTTTAATTAATTTGGTGTGGCATAATGGGTATAATATTGCTATAAGGGATCAACTGGAATTCACTGAGGCATCAGCAGGGCATTGGGTGATATGTTCCGAAATGTGTTCTCCAGGTAATCCAACAACGACACTGGCCTTGCAGCTGTATTTCTAGTCCAGCTGACGGGAGCTGGAGGAGAGTGTCAGCGATGGCTAACGTTCTTAACTGACCTTTGTCCACTGGAAATCAAGACGTTTTGGCATTTCAGCTTCCCATTCAAAGTTATTCGTGCTTCGTGAAGGGGAAAGTTGCCTCAACTCATTATTATTTTCTGTCATTGTTTATTCCTGGGGTAATATTCTGCTTTTAAAAAGCGCCACTGTTCTAACAGCTGCTTCCAAATACCCCTTTGGATTCAGATTGAAGATCCATCTTCCTTCCTGGACTCACGTAGCGACCTGAAGCTCTCTGAAATGTAGATTTTTCTGCAGGCTCTCTTGAGTATTTGGAATCACACAGACACTACAAATATCCACTCTCCAGGGATTGTTTTTAATTCATAAATGCTACTGTGAGCCATGTTAAATAAATCACTCCTGTCACTATATGCCTCCTCCTCTCCTCCGTTGGGTTGGTAGTAAGGAGTTATTAGATAATGCAGAAATTAGAGGAATAACACCTAAATTCATTAAGCAATAAAACTAATTCACGGCATGTAATTGTATGAGCAGGAGACCGGTAATTCCTGTTCCCTCTGGTTTCACAGAAACTCCACCCTGGTAAGCTCTGGGGCACCCAGAGATGTCAAGCTCTACACCAATGGGGCAGGACAGGGAGGAGCACACCCTCGCTGGCAGATCCTTGCCGAAGGTGGGGAACCAGCCTGGCCTCTCCCAGGGCTGCCTGCAGGATCTCTTCCACCAGCTCTGATGAACTCTTTAAGTTTTCTGCAGTGCATCCAGATGATCTGGTGAAGTTTTATTGTCCTCTAAAGTCTCCTTGCCTTAAAGCACGTCATACGGTGCAGGACCCCGGCCTCCTGCCGTGTCTCCCCAGCGCTGCTGGCTTGTCTGGCATTCCAGTCATACTTCTCTTTCTTGCTGCCTCTGATGAAGTCATCATCTCTACTTCTCTTATTCCTGGCTTGTTCGGAGTGCCATGGCATGTGCGTTGCTGGCAAGCACGGCTTCCTTTTGGTGAGTTGAGGGGGATGTTTTCTCATTGCTAACTTCGCTGATGGTCGTGCAGATTCTACCCCCCTTTTCTTGTTTGGAGTCGAAAAAGTTACATAGCAGAAAAATCAACTTGCTGGGAAGTGCCTGCTTGTTAGTTATTCCTTCCAGCTGGTTCTCTTTGCTGTTGTTCATACTGTCTCTTCCACTGGCTGATCCCTGGAATTGTGTGTGAGAGGAGAGCAGGAGAGGGGGAGAACATGAAGAGAGATGAACAGACAGAAGGAGTTAATGTATTTCATTCCCACTAATGAGAGCATAATCCTGATGATCTCTCGGACTAGCTGTGATTCACAAGAGCAGGTAATGCAAATGCAAAAACATCTCACTTGTGAAGTGAAAAGTAAACAGTATTAATATTTGTTTGTGTGTTTGTTACACGTAATGACCTGCTCTGTAGCAGTGTCAGCGGAGTTGCAACACAGGCGACGGAGAAGTTGAGTGGGTTAAACAGGAGCTGGGGTGCCAGGAGTTCCTCACAGTCTGTTCTGCTGCCGATGTCCTGAAAGCCTTGGTGGGGATTGCTACGCTGCTCTGTAACTATTCCACAGCATGAAGAACAGGCATGGAAGAGTGTAGTAAAGGATTAATTATTCTGTCAATTCAAATGCTTTGAATTAGTTAACAAATCAACTGTGTTTATTACTGTACAGAAGCAGTTTGAGAAATATTCATAAGCCCTAGGTCCTAAATTAATGTGCAATGTTTACAGTGCTCCGTGTGCTGTTGGCAGTGAACTCTGTGAGATACTTTCAACCGTGGCAGCTTAAAAAAAGTCCTGGTGCAGTGCACACCAAGCAGCATTTTGGACCCAGCTATGTCCCAGCTGTGGGAGAGGTTTCGGGGGGTTGATAATTTCAAGGAAGTTTCTCTTTGAAGATTTTATCGTGCACTGGGGAAAATCCAAAACATTGCAGCCTTCTCTAAATATTTGGAAAAGCAGGAAGCACTTTTGTTTGTTTCTTCGTGCTCCTGCGGTTGTATAAAGGTGGGTGAGCCCCAACCCAGCGTCGGTCTGTGGCAGACACGGGGAGATTTAGTACATGTTCATGAAAAAGAATTGGGAAGGCCCACAGGAGCACGGTGCTACCATGTGCAGGGTGAAAGTAAAACGGTGTGAGTAGAAATGCTTAGTTATCGCTGGGCAAGCTTAGAAAAGTACATGAAAAATGCCATCAACCACGAGGAAAAAAACTAGACTAATTTCTGTCAAAATGGTCATAGTTCTCCTCAGAGTGACTTACGAACCTTTTCCAGGACAATTTTGAGATTTTTAAGAGTTTCTAAAGGGGCGGGTAATAGGTGGGCCTGATTCAGCTGTCCAACAGTAATTAAACAGCTTCTTATTGCTCATCCTTTATTTGGGTATTGCATTGCAGGCTGGTGGAATGGCAGAGAATTGGGAAGCCAGCCCCTTCGCAGGCATCCATTTCTGCAGGCTCTATCGCTGCGTAATGGGGCTTTCCTCGCTACACCTAAGGAGTCCGTTCTCAGATCCAGTATGATCCTCATTTAATAAACTGTTACTTCAGTGATATTCAGGCCTCTGTGTCATAAAAGAAAGATTTGCAGGTTTTAAGTTCATAACAAGTTGAGGACTTTGGGAGAGCAAATAGCGTCCTGAGATACTGTGTGTCTAAGTCCTCAGATCAAATCTGATGTAGAGCAAATAAATGGACAAATGAAGGTATAATCCTGGAATTTCTATGAGCTAAGGGATAGTATTAAGCTAACAGACAAATTCACTGTCTAGTGAGGATGTTATCTGATAATACTAAGTGCTTCTGGAAATGTCATTCCGTGGTTAGCTGCTTGCAGTAATACTGTTCCTCATTCTGGAGTCCTTTATCTTGGGATACAAAATGGATGGCAGACATTAATTAATGAAACCTTGCAGTGTTCCCATGGGGTTTTCAAGGTTTTTATCAATTGTGAATCTGATGAAAAGCGTTAAAATATCCAAGGGCCACGCTGTGAGTCTATAACAGATGTCATGTAGGACCCGGGAGTCTCTGCTCCTGAGAGGTGTAAGAGAACTGCCGTAGAGTCTGTCCAGGCAGAAATGGAGTGGAAGTTCAGGAGAGGAGGAGGATGTGTTAGAGGTTGGGAAGAAAAGGCTGAAGTCAGATACTGAATCTGATCTCTTGTGGCTTGCTTATCTTATGTTCAAGTGGGCAAATTTGTCAGAAATCACAGAAAATAAGGCTGAAAGGGATTTCAGGACATCTTCTGGTATCCGTGTGCCCCAGAAGAGGGGAGGGCAGGAAGTCATTGTACCTGAACCCCTCTTGACAGGGAGAGCTCTGCCACAGAAAGGTTTAAGATAGGCTTGGACATACATTTATCTCTCGGTTCGATCAATTCCAATGTATAACCGTCCGTGTCAAGCGAAGACTTTTTCCAATGGCTAACCTAAATATCTTCTGCTGTAAATGGAGACATTTCTTTTTCAGCCTCTAGTGGCTACGGAGAATGTTTTTATTATTGCCTTACAGCAACCTTTTATGTGGTGGCTGGCTGCCGCGGTGTTACTGCAGGCTCGCTATGACAGACATCACTAATGCCAGTCTCTAGGCACAGTAGCCCGGCCTAAGACTTCTCCTCTAGCCTTGAAGAAGTAAAAAGGGCAGTTCGAGCCTTTCTGTATTCATACTGTTCGCTGTGCAAAACTGTTCTGCTGTACATTCCTGGCAGTTAGGAGTTACTAATTTACCTGTAAGCTATTTTTACTTCCCTTTAAAACAAACAGCTCCCCCCCCCCC
>NW_020799122.1:2259947-2329367 GCF_003259725.1 Athene cunicularia | reverse complement strand
CCCCCCCCCCCCCCCGCCGCCACCCCAAACACCCACTCCCAATCCTCCTTCTAGTTATTTCTGGTTTCTTATAATGAGTTTTGTAATGTCTCTCCTGCAAAACCTCCCCTCTGCAGTGATACCCACAGTGCTTGAACTAAGCTAAAAAGCAGATTTGACTCCAAACATTTTACGAACCTTTAGCTTAAGAATAATAGGAAGCTTTAGGTCTTAACCAATCGCTGCATGTTGGCCTGGGTCAAACTGGTGTTTGCTGGCTCTGCTTTGGGTATATTTTAATGATCAAGTAAGAATTTAAGAGCACGGTTTGTAACTGTAGTACAATCAGACCCAGATATTAATCAGCCCTGGGTTGTGGCACACTCTCCCTTTCTCTGAGGAGGTCTGACCTGTGTGGTTGAAAGAGGAAGCAGATCGACAGATTACAGAAAGTGAGACAATTGTGCACTTTGGTCTGACACACCACTGTGGTGCAAGTCAGTAGTGCTGGAACCTCTGTGGACCAGCAAGTACTTTCCCTCTGCTGACGGCGAGAGGTGTGTTGGGCTGGGGAGCACAGCTCTGTGCCTGTGCTGCAGGCCTCTGGGGAAAGTAATTTCTTGCAGCTGCTTTTCACATAATCTCATCATTCCTGTTTTCCTGCTGTGTTTATGAGAAATGCTTTAAACAACATTTATTTTTCTGGTCATTAAGAAAATGCAAATCAGCTTCTTTAGTTGTCTTGTCATCTTGAACTCACTTTCAAAATACTGTAATCAAGTAGTTTCTTTATGACGGTCCAAATAAAAGAAGGAATGGTTCAAAGGAATGGTGTGGGAACCTTCATATGAAAGGAGAGGACACCAAAGGACTTGATTGCCGCCTTGAGATTCAAAGTGCAGCATTCTGCAAAGAAAGTGGCCAAGACTTTAGAAGGCTTGGCTGGAAGTTTTGAAAGCAGTGAACTGGCTGATTTTGGCTGTCTGGCTCTCGTACAGGTTACGTGGCCACTGGTGAGGAATTACGGGTGGGATCTGCAACCGAGGAGGATGCTGCTAAACAGGCACCTCACCCAGTCCATGGATGGAATCTCACAATCTGTCCTTTTGGAATAGTTTAAGATACATCTCAGGAATTGTGGAGTGGAATTGCAGGTATTAGTTGTTTCTTACGGATCCCAGGTGATGGCAGTCTTTGGCAAGGGGACGACCTTGCTAAGGGGACAACCCTCCTTGCCAAGACCTGATGGCGGCAAACTGCAGACTGCAGAGGATGAGAACTGCAAACAAGGCACCTCTAAGTTACACTAGTTACGAGAACAGCATTGGCTGAGACACCCTGAAGTATAGGTTGTTCCATCTTTAGATTTCTTTGCATACTAATTTGTAGAAGCCTCCCTCTAGCAGAGTCTACCATCTCATTTCCTTTTGCAAGTATTCTTCTTCAGGACCTCTCATTCCCAACCAAGAATCCTAGCAGTAATGTAATATTCATTGGCTTGCCTGTTGCCTGTGAAATTTTGTATTAGGAGTTCCCCCAATGTTTATTTCAGCTCGGTTTTTAAATTTATTTTTATGCTTATAATTTTTAAAAAGAGAGGAACAACTGTGTGAAAAGTTTGCTTTTCACTGTCACTCTGAAATTGTTGTTGATTTGCTGTTGACTTTGCTTGGATCCCATAGTGTTTAGTAAACGACTCAGGGTTACATATCCAGACCCTGTCTTTCAGAAGTTACAGGGATTTCTGCAGATCAGAAGGGTTTGTTGATAAGGTGACATGAAGGACAAAATATTTGTGGAAAATAAGCCTACAGAAAGAGAGAAATTCAGTTAACAGAAGTCCAACCCAGTGGGTGTGGATAAATAAAAGAGTAGGGAAGATTCTGGGGCCTGGGAGAATTAAGAAGTATGAGCTTCATTCATCTTCTCCAAAGCTTGCACTGTTCTGTATTCAGGAGACCATGATTTGATGGCAGTAGACAATATTCTCTTTTATGTATTAGTGTGTGGCCAAAAAAAAAAAACCAACCAGAAGACAGCTTTTGACAAAAGCCTTTCCCCAGCTTGCACCTTAACAATGTATTTATATACCACCTCATATTTGTTTAACTTTTGTACCTGTTTTGAGAATTTTAAATAGTTTGGGGCTGATTTTGAATGTCAGAATTCTTCATGTCCCCAAAAGTCTGTCTGTGAATGGAAGTGATGGAGTTTCCAGGACTGGATGTGGTCAGTGCCACTGCAGGGCAGGGACAAGCAGAAAGGCAGCACCCAGCTCAAAAAAGAAACCCGTGTGCTTACTTTGAAAGGAGCAGCAAAGTAACTGGGGTTTGAAAATTAAGGTGCACTACTAGGAGATTTGCTCAGGCCTTTGTTTTGTACTCCTGACGCTTTAGATGGGCTTAAACTCCGCTCATAAATGTGATTGAGCTGTTACTTCTAACCTTCTTGCCTCGCTGTAGGGATCTATATTAAGACATTTTCTTAACCTGCAGAGCCACGTGGGGATCTCTGACCACGCAGATTCCTAGAGAAGACTCTGCAGTCCCCCCTCGGGCAGGGAACCTGGAGAGCCACAGTGCTGCTCGAGGAGAGCAGTCTTCTGCCCTTGTCTCATGGGTCCGCTCCTGAGAACACTGTAGTCCCGAACCCTAAATTTTTTTTCTTAAAATAATCACTAATTGCCTGCATGAGCATCATCACAGGCCCTGCCCATTTTCTAGACTTCCTGAGCAACAGAATGGAGATGACACAGCTCTGCCTTCGGGGCGATGGAAATGCTTGGCTAATAAGGACTCTTGAATGGTTTGAGAAGGGAAGCTTATTAACAGGGTCTGAACACCACCGAATGGCAGCTTGACAATAGATCTATTTTTATGAGCTCCGTGGTGCTTTCAGAGAGGGTTTGTGAACTGAGAAAACACCACCTCATAATGCTGTTGCTGACCTTACCTAATACCTCTCTAAATCTTCTCAGTGTTAGGCATATTTGTTAATTTAGTCTTTCCAGCCCCCTCCCTTCCTCACCAGCAGGGAAGGAGGTAAGTATTCCCATCCACATTTTATATTTTAGCAAATGCGGGATTTAACAATTTTTTTTCCTAGTTACAAAGCAAATTGCTAGATGAATTAGAGAGGGAACTTAAGCATCCTGTGCCTGTAACCCCATTAGCATTTCCCTTAGGAGTATCAAGTCCACAAGTGCACGGATCTGTACTTTGCATATAATTCTCACTCAGCTCAATACATTTTCTGTTTACCCATCTGCAGACTGGAAGTAATGATAATGCCAACCTGTCAGGCATTATCTGAAGCTTACAGTTGTATAAAAAATGCTAATTGTTGAAGGTGAAAGTCTTGCTGATTGAACGTTGTTCTAGGCGGCTGTGGGAAATACGAGCAGTTACAGTGGGGTGGTTGTGTTGGCTCATTTGCAAGGGCATCTCAAAGGAAGAAGTCACATTTTGCATGGCCTGCTGACATTCCCGGACTGTCCCTGTGCTTGTGTGTTTGTAATTGTCCTTTGTTTTCTGCTCATCCACAGAGTCCCCCCCGGAGAGGTGTGGGCAGAGGCGCAGCATGCCCAGCGGGGTCACGGAGAAGAACCCCACCATGGAGCCTGCTGCCACGACACCCTTCCGGGTCACGGTAAGTGTCTCTTCCCGTCTTAATGAGGGCACCTTAATGATTATTATGAGGGTTTGCCAGGAGGGAGAGGATCTTGCTCACCCAGAGAGAAAAGGCAGTGTGTGTGAAACCAGGTGATTATATATTTTTAAGTAAATCTGTTGTTGTTAGCTACTGTTAGCAACAAGCAATTGTAAAATATTTCTTGGTAAAACAACAAGATCTGAATATGAATCTGGAGCAGGTTTGGGTAAGTTGTTTCACCTGGGACACTTTCCTGGTGAGGTTTCCTTTGTGAATCCTGGGGCAGTGCAGTATATTCCTAGACATATTTACTGGACTGCAAATGTACAGTACGTCCTTACTCCTACAGAGAGAAAATCTTCTGTAGAAGAACCTGTCATTAACTAACAGGAAACCTGCCAAGCTGGTGATTCCCCAGAGCCTGGAATCCTCTCTCAGCAGGAGCCCAGAGGAGCCATTCACTGTTTTCCATTTCTTCAATCCTTTTTTCTTTGAGATGCTCTGCTAAGATCACTGTTTTGTTGTGACAGCAGTATGTAAAGAACACAGAGTCATTTGGGAGTGGAACAGAGCAGCACCACTAACAGGAGTAACAGTGATACCAAAATCAAACAGGACAGAGAGGGTCTTGTGGGGAAGGGCACTGCTGTGTCCATTTTACAGAAGGGAGCCAAAGACCCAAAGAGTCAGAGCTAGTGGTTGACGGCGGATCTGTCAGTGCTGAGCCCTGGCTCTGTGAGCTGCAGGTGACAGAGTCGTTCCCAGCAGTTTCCCTGCGGGATGAGGAAGGGTAATGAGTCGTTAGACACAAGACCCCCCTCTCCCTACCCTCCCTGCGCTCCTGCAAGATCAGATGTTTGGGCTGGCTTGTAGCTTTAGAAGATAGTCCCCGTCATGCCTTGGAGATCTGTTCTGGAGTGAGTTAAAAGTCTTTGTTTCTTTAGTTAGAACGTGCACAGTGGTATTTATCACTGCCTCCCCACTGATACAAGTCATCTCTCTAACATCCTGCAGACATTAGATAGACTTCTAGAGTGGATCACAGTACTTTTTACCTCAAGGATTGTGTTATCTAACGAATAATATCGAATCCAAGTAATTATTCAATTTAGGAGTACACTCAGCTGACAAATAGAAGCACAACGGTGGGATCAAAATAAATGTTTTTTGACAGAGGGCAATAAACATGCAGCTGAGAGTAGCTGGGTTTGTTTTTTTTCTAATGAATCATCAGCCTGGACACGTTTATAGTTAATGCAATAGAGTCTTGGGAGGCTGGGGCTTTGGAATCTGCTGAAGTTACCAAGGTCTTTTGGGTAACGTTTAGGGTAACCTCCAGTAATAGTAAGAGAGAAATCTATTTAGAGATTCAAAAAAAAAAAAAAAAAAAAAAAAAAAAGTACAAGCCTAAAGTATACACAGCTGGAGATGGATATACCCGGTATGAGCAATAGCCAAGGCAATGAGAAGGTTATATTTTCAAGAGGAAAATGTCTGCTATATGTGAATAATAGGTTTGGACACAGGTATTTTTATTCGGAGAAGAGGCAAATGGTGTTGGAGCTGGTTTGCTCGATGTGTGGTTATAGGTTTTGTCTGCAGGCCACACCTACTTCACAGGCTCAGCTACTTCATAACAAACCTAGATAGGTAGAACCAGAATTTCAAAGGAAAGACAGTGGTGCAATCAAAAAAAAAAAAAATCTGAGCACACCCAGTTCACCTGAGAACATTTGCACTGATGAATGAATCATTAATAGCAGTTTGTCTAAGTAGTTTATTTTAGTTCTATAAATTCCAAGTTTGTGTATGCATAGCATTGTCTGCGGACCTACATTCTGAGGCCATTATATGCAAACACATGCTGAAAATATGAAGGTGTGGTTTTTCGTACTGTCTATTTGCTAAATGAAATGGAAAGAAGTGATGAAAACAGTGAGTGGATGGAGGAGATGAGTTCTGTTTTGAAGGAGAGTGTAGAGTAAGTGAAGTCCATGAAACAGAAAAACAATGGAGAATGAGATGTATTTAAGCCTTTGCTGTAGGGGCAGGTCTGGGGATTTTTTTCCTGAAGTTGATGAAAGTTACTTTCCTAGGAGCTCCTTGTTCTAACAGGGCAAAGCACAGAGGGATCATCTTTTGGTCTGATTTTTTTTTTTTTTTTTTTTTTTTTTTTTTTTTTAATGCCAAGAGGGAAACTAATTTTTTTTCCTCTAACCCCCTTGTTCCACAAGCCATATACCCTCTATTTAAATTGATTATCTGTTACAAATCCTCTAAAACTCTGAGCATGGCAGACAGAAACACAGTAAAACCAGCTGAATAGGCATGCTTTTGCTTTGTGCCTTTAATTTATCAGGATCTTTCTATCGCAGTCAATGAGTATCTTTGAACCTTAAACAATGTACTGCTTGTTGATGAAGAAGGCAAAGAATGATGGGAAATTCTGGATTCTTCACAAGACAGAGGATTTGGGAGTACTTCTCTTAGTGTACTTGTAGTCGGTGAAGATAGAATGCTGTTTGTACCTTTTCCAGTGGCATACATCCTGCTTTTATGTTTTTGGAGAAGTTGTTCCTGCCTTTAAGCAGGTTAGCTTTGTTAGTGAAACAGCTTATGTGGGATGTGGTTGCTTGTTTTGACTGGCTCTGTCATTCAGCGTGGATTAACTAAGGGCAGTCACCACAACGATGATACATAGCATTTGTCTTCTCTGAGTTACAGTCCACTATCATCTCATTTCTGTTCCTTCTCAGCCCTCTGAATGTTATTTCCATTAATATGAATGGCTTCATTACATACAGTTTTTATGGCTGCCCAGATTTCAGCAGATGTCTGACTTAAGAAATATATTCTCCCTCACCTTCCTTCATTAACCAGAGGAACATTAGCAGTCAGTCCACTCCAGCCACTGGGAATAGTAATTAGTGCTTTAGTTTAGTGGTAATGGGATTATTACTTTTGAGCCTGCTGCTGTAGGTTTTGATGTTGTAAGCTTTTCATATTTTATAGCTGATTGTTCTTCCCTGACATCTCCATCCTTCTGCTGTTGAGTCTCCAGGGGACTAGGAAGCTCAGGAGCGATTGGATTCAGCTATTTTGACAGTGTTGCGCTCCCAGTTGCTTTCTTTCATTTGAAATCTAAAGCAAACTGGGGTGGAAGTGCTCCCTTCCCATACAGAAGTTTGCCAGGCAAGCTGCAGTTAATTGGGCATTGTATCTTTTATAGCAACTTTGGAAAACATAGCTCATGCTAGATTTTTGTGTCATAGAATATAACCTTGAAAAACATGTCTTAAGATTTCTATATCTTAGTGTGTGAACTGGCTGTTCTCACTCCTACAAAAAATAAGTTTTTAATAGAGCTTCTTAAACATGAAAAAATTGTGCCTAGTCCTACTTGTCTCATGTTGTAAAATTATTGTTTTCCGTGTAAACCCACCTCACTTAACTTCTGGGATATCAGAGCTTTGTATGACCTGATGCAGTGTGATAATTCAAGTCTCGAATCCAAGCGACTGCTCATCTGAGGTCCCTGATTCTGAATCTGCTCTAAGCACCAAGTCCCGTATTCAGTTTTCAGTTTGTCTGATTGGAAAACCAGGAGTGTATTTCACATTGCCAGCTATACAGTGCCTTGTAGAAGAAACCTTCCCGACTGCTGCATCGGGCCTAGGAACAGCAGATTTGGTGCGTGTCACTGTAAAACTTAAATATAAGGAGGGAAATTCTGGTCCTAATGAATTTGCTGTGTCTGATACACTCATGGAAGAGACCGACTGTCCTCACACCCACGTTTGCAGGAGAAACCTTGGGAGTTAAAGTCTTGTTGGAACCCTTCCTATTTGTCATGATACTGCCTCTTGAATGGAGAGACCTAATTAACAAGTACTTCAAAAAAAGTCAATATCTAACGATAGAAAAGAAAGACAGAAAGCTTGACTTTGCCGTGAGATGTCACTTAAAATGTTGCCTTCTTAGGTAGTGACCTTAGGTAGTGTCTCCACTGAGAACGGGTAATTGGCAGCTGCTGATAACGTTCAAGAGCTGTAGACACCAATGTAATCAACGGCAAAAGCTGGGCTCTTCTCCATGCTCAAGGGGAGATGAGTAGAGCCTTCCTGTGACTGACGTTTACCTTTTAGGATTTAATAATTCAATGCAGAGAAGCATTTAGCCCCTCTGAATTGAATCCAAATAGCTTAAGGTGTGAGATGGGTTAAACCTGAAATTTGGGTTGTATTTTATCAAACACGGGGACCAGGAGATGAGAAACTCTGCTGGGTACTAATTAAATCCTCTTGCTCTGCCCACCTTGCAGGGCAATCATGAGCAAGGGTGGGATTGCTGAGACTTGCTGTGAGATGACTTCTCTCCCATCTCATTAGAGTACTGCCATCTATTGACTGCTTTCGTTAGAGCCTGATTTATTTAGTTCTCCCTGCAAATATCCCAGGCCAAGCAGAAGTCCAAATTGCCAAAGAACTTGTGTGAAGGAGTCGGACTAAGTGATTAGATCAAGAAATCAGAATGACTTTTTTGCTGTTAGTCTTCCTCACTGACTGTAAGGAGCCTCCTTTCAAATAGAATAAATTAATATAACACGTAGTCTGATTGTTTTTAAATGGCTTGAAAACAGTTCTCTTCCTTTCTTACAGAGCCGTATGAGGAAGCATCCGTATACTCTCTCTGACCCCAAAATGCTAGATAGAGTTTAAGATTTTCTTCAGACCTTTAATCCTCAGTTCTAGTATCAATCATTTGCTTTCTCTGGATCTCAGAAAACACTTCTGCGCTTCCGCTTGAAGCCACGCTGGCTAAAAAAAAAAAAAAAAAAAAAAAAAAAAAAAAAAAAAAAGCCCCAACAAAACAAACCCAAAACACATTGCAGCTGTAAGCTACGTGATCAGGCTGTCCATCCACGGAATTGTGTTGGAAGGGAACCAATTCTCAGAGAAGCTTCAAAGGCCAAGCCTGGTGGTATAAACACAGCCCTCACCAGCTCGTGGTCAGTCATGAAGATGAGTGTCATCTCCTCATTGCTCATGGTCCTTCATCCTCTGCTTGCTGTCTTGTTCGGCACTTGCAGCGCGATGGCTTGGAGCAGGAGCTGTCCTTCGTGGTCCATTTGTCATTGCTCTGCCCTTCGGGCCCTTTAATAATGAAGCATTTACAGTCACAAAGAAATATGAAATCTTTTTATGTTTTCGTTCTTCTTCTGCTTGTAACGTTAACTTGTTTTCCAGCAGTTTTTCTGCTTGTTTGGGTTGGGTACACAACTGAATTTACAGTGATACATTATGAGCTACTCTTACGGCATTCCTCCATCTATCCTGGTTTTAATCCTTGATAAATGAAGTATTTAACACTAATGGCATATCAGTAAATGGAAACTCCTGGAGAGATGAAAGTGAGCAACCCTTCTACCATTCCTCTTCACTGAACATCATACTAAATAATGGGATCCCAGTTCAAGCTGCTGTGGACAAGATAGTAAAGGATTTTTTCCCAAGTTTTTGCCCATGTGTAATATCCTCTATTTTCCATTTTCTTTTAATTTTTTTTTTTCAAAAGCAGTCATGTAAATTATATTATAATCGTTTGACTCTGGAGAATTTATCTTCCTGTATTATGTGAAGAGCTGAATGGTGCTTCCCTCGGCATTATCACCCCATCTTTAATTGAAATGTAATTGTTTACTAAACCATTCCAACTAGAAGGGAAAATTACTGTCATTTTGGTCTGTGGCTGCATACATTAAAGTACCCCTTTTACGGGGACTGAATTTAAGGAGAATAGGAACATTATCACAGATGATATATAAACAGAAAGCTATTATCATTAAACTGTCAACTGCAATTGAATTTGGAAAACCAATGTTAGTGGCAACAAGAAATATGTAAATTACTTTGAGGATGTATCTGTCAGTTCAGTCACCGCTTGTGGAACAGGACATGCTTGGAAGCTTTGGGTTTCTGAGCGTTTTAGAGATTGGAAGAAAAACGAGGTCGTTTGGAGCGTTTGCAATTATTTCGAGTCTCACTGATACTGTTTTGCAGAAGTTAGGAGTGCTAACCTGACTGTCAGATTCCTTTTTGTCAGGTACAACAACAGCATGCGGGCTCGGCGCTCTTAAAGCATCTTTTGTTGATGGATTTCCAGGTTTTCCACAGAGGTGGCAAGTTATTAGCACCCTCAGTTCACAGCTGGGAAGAGTGAGGTAGGGAAAAGTTAACTAACTTAAATTTGATCATGCAGCAAAGCCAGGAAATACGTCTTGAGCCGAATTTCTTAATTTCTAATTCCCAGTCCTGGTGTTAACCACTAGCTAAGCTACTCCTAATTACTTCTCTGAAATCCTCCTTCAGTTTCAAGAGAATTAAATATTCTTCTCAAACTTGGTGCTGTCATGTGAAAATGAGTAAGTGGTTTTCTGGGCTCCCGAGTCACTGTTCCCAGGTCAGACGTGCCTGGCTTTCTTACTCTCTGCCAGCAGCCCATGTTGTCAAATTTCCAGTTGCTTGTTATTAAAATTAGAGCCCTCTGGCTTATTTTTCTAAGTCAGTCAGCTGTTAACATAAATCTCTGGGCATTTTTCCTCTTCAATTTTTTGCATGTACTTTATGGGACATAGGATAAATTCTAGTTAAGACCTGTCAGATTTTGCTTTTAAAAAAGGAATATTTTTCCATGCTCGGTTCTACCTAGCAGAGGAATTGGAAAATGAAGCTGATTGTAAGTATACGTTTAGCTGACCTTGTATACCGAAAATTTTCTAAGTAAACTTGGAGTTTTCAGTTGGAGGAGTACTGGAAGACAGCATGGTTAAAGATACATGGGATTGTCAGATTTCAGCACAGAGCTGCAGTTCAAACCACTGTGGATTTATTATGTGCATCAAGCAGGAGACAGGAATGACAGGATAAAAGACATGGTGCTATGACCTGCTTCACTGAAAAGGACTCAGCAAGGCAGGTTATGGATTTTTTTTTTCCTTTTTGAACTGAGTGTGTTCCAGGGAGGTCTCTTTTTCAGAGCCTGCAGCTGTCTAAAGGACAGTTTTTCAGAAAGGAAGAGGCATAAGGGTTCATCAACAGCTTAATTCACACACTGAGGCCACTTTTCTTTAAAAGTATTAGTAATCCTGTTTTAGTTTTTGTGGGGTGGAGCGTGGTTTTGGACTGCTTTTGTTTGCTATCAAACTGACCTGGCTGGACAGCAAAGGCCTCCGTTCCCCAGGGGCTGTACGGACAGCAGCGAGGCTCGCTCTGGTGTCTGGCACAAGGAGAGGATGGAAGATGACCCGGTATTGTTACCTTCTGTTAGATGCTTTCTATAAGAAGAATTACTAGAGCTTGGTCAGCTCCTAAAGGGTAAGGATCCGCACAGTGCACAGTCAGACCCCTTATTTAATCTGCAGTGATGGCAGCTTCCACCAAGAGGGAAATGGCCGTGAATCACTAAATTGCTGTGCCCCAACCGTCACTGAAACATATTCAGGACTAGGAGAGGAACTCACATTTTTGTTTCCTATGTTAGGCCCGGGCAGTGGATTAACAGGGGAGCTTATGTTTCTAGGGAAAATAAAGTCAAACACTGTGTGGTTTCCAGGCAAGAAAGGGGTAAACAAACATTTCGGCAAATTGGCTCTGCAGTGGGTGTAAATTAGTGCAATTCCATTGATTTAATTTAACTATTCCAAATGTTTACACTTGCTCATCCTTTGAGGACAGCTGGACCCGCTCCTCTGGGATATGTGAAACCCACAGCAGCTTTCAGAGGAGTGTTGTTCAGGGTCCAGAGGAGGCCAACAGCAGAAAATCCTTGGGGCTGTGACAAAAGATCATATCCTTGAGCCAGGAAACAGATGGGAGACAGGGAAGGAGTGAGAGTGGGAAAGCAGCTCCAAACTCTTCCCAGAATTCCTGAGCAAGCTTTTGTGGGTGAAATCTGTGTCGTTCTGCTGATTTTTTTGACTCTTCTCTTTAAGTCCCTCCGTTCCTCCAGTCCTGTAGAAGCAGTGTTGTAGCCATATGAGAAATACCAACAGTTCCTGTATGTTTTCATGGAGAGAGCCCATGGGAGGAAGATGTAAAATTTAGGCTGTAAGTAGGGCTAATAGGAAATGCTAATTCACATTTCATTCTTTTGATCAGTGTATATTGAATGATAATTACAGTGATAGTACTTGGCACTTCCGTAGCACCTTTCATCTGAGGCTGTTCAAGTGTTCTGCCAATCTGAATGAATTCAAGCTTGCAGTCGCTGTGGGGTTGCAATTTATCATAATGCCTTAAAATAAATGGGGAAACTAAGGCATGGAAAGATTGTGTGACTTTCCACATCTTTCGTAATCTGTGTAAAGGAGTTGGGACTGCATAGTAGTGCTGCTGGTCATCTCATAAGGAACAAAAACAACTCAAGGCATCATTTAAAACAGTGAAAATTATTAAAACTGTCCAGATGACTGGCCTTTACTCTCTAAAACATGTTTGGCCTTTTTTTTGGGTGGCAATTTCACAGTGTAATATATGCTCAGGTGCTCTGCTGTATTTTTGCAATTGTCTATTGCAATTGTTTGAATTTGCCCCACAAAGGCCAACAAACAATCTTAAACTCTCACTGGATTTTTCAGCAACATCCTTGGATATATATAATTTCTTCAGACTCTTCCATTTCCAAAGGATGATTTGAACTGAAAATGGCCTAAGCTTTTGCTCATTTCGAAACTACCTACAGGAAAAAACATGGTAGTATTTCAAACTCTTCCCCGGAAGTCCAAATGCAAACACCTTGTGCTAATTAATAGGCTTTAGGGAGACAAATGAATCCGACTAGTTTCATTTCTGTGAAATGGATGAAAGGCAACAAGTAAACAAACAAAAGCTTTATTTTTTTTTAAACCTCTAGGCACTGTAAAAAGTCTCAGATTGCTGGTAGCACAGAGAAAAGACAACCATTAAAATATACAACTTGACAGTATCCCTTAATTTGTTTCTGGGTCACAGATAAAGAATTGTACTGCAGATATAAAAGGTAGGATAATAAACACATTCTGTTCTCCCTCTTTCAATGGCACTGATACTGTGCTTTCAGAAAACAAGTCAAATAGCGGAAAGTGTTATTTGAAACTCTTAGAGCGCCAGTGGAACGTGTGTGTCCATTTAATCAGGACTTTTATCTTTGAACTTTCTCCATTTGGGAATTTGTATTGCTTAGCTCATGGGTGTTAGATGTTAACTGAGATATTAAATTGATTGCAGTGGAATGAATAGAAATGTGTGTCATTGCCACAGTTAACACTGAGTGGTTATCAATAAATTTATTCCAAGTTTTAACTTAATTTCTGAGACATATTTTTTCTCACTTAGACTAAAAATTTCTCTTCAATAGCCGTAACTATGCCATATTTTGAGTCATAATTTCTTGGACTTTCACTGTGACAGATGGTTCACATGTCACCCGTGAAGTTTGGTGAGAGCTTCAGGTGCTGTGACAGGAAATCATGTAAGAGCTGCTCCCTCCCAGCTGGAAGTGACTTTGTGTTGTTCACCCCTGTGGAAGTGTCTGACTTTGAACTTTAAGAGGCATGGAAGAGCTTATGGCACTTTCTGTTGAGTAGGGCTGCTGAGTTAGATCATTCGGAGGTTGTTTTGCAGGTTTCTTCTTCCCATCCAGATCCCAAACTGGTGCTGCCTAATGTGCGAACGTTTCTCCAGGTGGTGACACTGTTGTTCCAAACCAAGCGCAGCTACTTGCAACAGCAGATCTGGATCGGATGGTCTCATGATGATTACGTGGTCTCATGATACTTGCAGTTGAATAACTTTTGATTACTGTGGGTCCGCAGGTAAACATACGTGTTAAGATGACATCGATTCTATATACTTTTTTCAAACTTTAGTTACCATGGAAACAAGGTTCCTTTTCTGCTCCATACTGTCGCTTTTCCTCAGCACTGCACTCTGATAAGGAATAGACCGTATTTGTCCTCACCACCCTCTTTTTTTTTTCCTAGTGAACAGTGATAGTCATGGCTGAGGCATCACGGATAATTTGCGAGAGAAATGGTACAAGCTGTAACGTCTTTCCCGAGGTGTTCACGTATCCCTGGGCCTGGCGCTCTGCCAGCAACTTTCTTTATCTTTTTCCATAATTACCGTGGATATCTTACCTGCAACATCCTTCAAAGCACCAAGGAAATGAGCTCCAGAACTAATCATGTCTTTATTTCCTGCAGCGCTCTGTGTAGTTGTGTACACGGTTCTGCAGAATGGGGTTCACTGGGATCAACATAACCTGCCCCTGCCTGCCCTTGTCTCCTCCCTTCGTCCCTGTCACCTGCAAGATCGTATCCGCGTATTTCCCATGATGTGACAGTCTGGCCCATCATAGGAAACGATCAAGTTCCCACGCCTTCTTTGCAACTGGTGGGAGCTTTGCCCAAGTGTGTGTTCCAGGCTGTGACGTGCAGAGCTGTGTTGACCCGTGTCGTGTTCAGAGAGCAGCTGGGAGTGCTGAGGGGCTGCACCACGCCTCTGCCTCCTTCCCACAGCCAGGAGCGTTCCTGCTTGAGCAGCGCAGTGAGCTCGGCAGCCTGCTCTTCAGGGCATGCAGGGGGTATGTGGAAAGGTGGAGCCCACCTCGGTGTTCATCTCTTTTATGCAGATGTTGCGGGAGTGGGTGGAATCTAGGATTAGTTTTTTCTTTCTATACTAATCTTACTTAGCAGTTGATTACTACTGAGAGCAGTTATGACCGTGTCTTTAGACATACTTGGGACGTAGGGCTGTGGTATGGAACAAGGTGGGAACTCAGCATGTCCACGTAATGCTCCTCTGTATCCCAACATCCGTCACCTTCTGAGCGCTGCCCTCACCTTCCAGAAGAACAGGGTCGGAAAGGCAACCTTGCGTGGTGTTTCGTACCTCCCAGTCAAATCCAGATTTTTAAAAAGATTTACAAATAGTAATTCCGGTTTTGCTAATAGGAGGTAGAGGAGGATAGCTTCACAGGAAAAGGCCCTCAGAAAGCTGGACAACTGGTGTGGCAGCTGGCCGTAACTGGGGGACAGCACGCAGGCCATGCCCGCCTCCTGGCTTCAGGCCTGCTTTAAATGAAGCCTTCCTTGATAATTAGCAAATGAGTCAAAGCCAGTTAAGGAATAAATGAATGAGACTTAAATCTGCGGATAGAATTGAAATTTCCTGCTGGGTGACAAAATTCTGCTTTAAAGGTAGTAAATCCACGGCTAATAATTAGGCAAGAAATAATCACAGCTAAGACCCAAAAATAAGATCTGCCACTTACGATGTCTGTCTTATTATTTTGAAGGATAAACCAGCAATGAACGTAATTTTTGCCTCCAATTCTTGAGTGATACTCTTTTTGGTTTATATCTTTGGCAAACTTTCAATTTGAGTGTCCTGGGAAACGTAATTGTCAGCTGCGTAGTTTATTGCTACCTCACAGCACATTTTCCGCCACCTTAACCCAAAGATCAGACACAAGGTACAAGCTTAGGAGGAAAAGGAAAGGAGCGAAGGTGGAGAAAAACAGCAGGGAGTAGTCTTGCATTGTTTTTAATTTCAGTTTAAACGGATGATTGAATATTTGTGATTGCATCTGAAAAGGAAAAACTGTTGGGTCCTTTTCATTTTGATTTTGCATAGACGAGGCAGGTAGAGACCTCAATTCCAGTCTCTAGATGGAAGTGTGTGTATTTCTAGCCTCCGGTTTCTATTTTAATTAGGAGGGGACTTGGAGATTTTGAGAACTATTTTACAGATTTATCAAACCACCTAAAGTTCTTGATTTTTTTTTTTGTAGCATAATTTCAAGTAGAAATATTCCTTCTACCCCATCCTAAGGATTATTGCCTGTTACAGTCCTAAGCTTTCTTAGTCAAAAAATTGTCTGACCTGTGTGTCATGAAGGACAGAAAAACGCCCGAAAGCAAGGCTGGTATACTCCTGTAAGTGCATATGTCTGTTATATTTATCCCTCCATTGTATTTTTTCTTTTCAAAGCTGTAAGCAGAAGGTGAATTAAACTGGAATACTCATTTTCATAATTTTTGAGGTTAGGACAAATGAGCTTCATCAAAGTATTTTCAGAGTGTCTGGAAATTAAGTTGTCTTGAAAGGTAGATAGGGAAAATGCAAGACTGATGTATTATCTGAATTATAGTAGGTATTCACTGTACCTTTACAAAAGTTAACATTTTTGTTTGATTGCAGCTGTAATTATTGCTGAATACAAATGTTCCAATTTAAGCTTCAGAAATGTGGTGAAAGTATCTGGAGCCAAGAGCATCTGCCTGAAACATGAGTTTCATATTTGAATGAGTAACTTTTACTGCAAAATTACACAATGAATCCCTACATTCAAAGGATAATAATAATTTTTTATTCTAAACATATCATCTACCAACTGCTTTTTAAAATTTATTGGCCTAGCAGCTGGTTTTGTAGGAAATGTGTTATTAAAAGCGCACAAGATTTGTCAGTGAAAATGCAGCAACTTGATGTTGATACCTTTCTGTAGGCTTAGAGGTGGTCATCAATATTGTGGAAAATGGGGTTATCTCTTGCAGTATTTGCTCTGCTCTGACGATTTCAAATGGAAGTGAGTAGGAAGATGCCTGATGACTAGATACAGCATGACATCCACATGCTGCTCCCCGGCCATAAATCAAAGTAAGGAAAGCGTGTATAAAACACACTCATGAAACAGTTTACTCTGTATCATATAGCAGAAGTGGACTTTAAGAGAGAACATTAATGTAAACAGATTTATGGAGATGGTTTTCTCATCTCCCCAGTGTGTTTATTGCTCATCTTGGAGAGCTCTGATACCTGGTTTAACGTGAGGCAATGTATCTGAATGGTTAGACTGCTGGCATAGGAGCGAAGCGTTCCTGAGAAGTAATCCTGGCTTCGCGGTTTATCTGCTGTGTAGTCGGTGTAGCAAATCACTTAGATGCCTCTACCTTCAAACCCGTTTCCTCTGTGACCTGCCAAAAGAATCTGTTCTGACAGTACGTCCTACCTGCTAGCCCACCTCTACCTGTGCTCCCTCAGTTCTCTCCTTCTCAGACAGTGATTTTGTGGAAGCATCTTCCTATGGACTGTCTTCTAAAAGGCACATTCTAATTTCTCATATTGTAAAAGAATTAAGTTAATCTGCTTTATATGAAAAGACACCTTTTTTTTTTTTTTTTCCCCCCCGAAATCCAATGGCAGATTGGTTTATCTCAGTTCCTCATATGCAGATTCTGTACCTGTTAGAAATGTCATTTACCCACTGGAGCTGAAGTTCCACCCTCAGTAACTGTTCCAAAGTGCCACTCTGGGAAGCTCCTGGGCTTTGCAGACCACAGCAGAAGCACCAGAGGACGGTGGGTCAGGATGCCTGTGGCCGTACGCCTGGCACTGAGTTTCTTACCACAGCAGGCAGGACCCTTTATATAGTTGTATGCTGGTATCTTGTGCTCAGGCTTGAAGTCTTAAGAACGTGCAGGTGTTTTCACTTGGATGCCTTCTATAAAAAGTCTGGAGTGATAGAAACCATCAATCTTTGCAGAGTTTGGTTGTTTTTCATGCCTCAATGGGATCGCCAAGCATCCAAATAGACATTGCTACCATGTCCTATAAATTCTTTATTTTATCTTCAGTTAAATCACAACTAGCTTTTAAAAGCAGGTTCAGTGTAATGATTCACAGCTGATAGCGAGTGCTTAAGTCATTATTATGCTACAAAAAGTATTGTGAAAGTTCAAATTTATAGGAGTGTGAATAATTTTCTGTCAGCTGGGGATTATCCCTTTTAATCTAAAAGGCACTCATTCTCTCCATATCTGAGGTTTCAAAAATATTTGCCTGATTGGAATCTGTTGCTCTCCATTGTAAAATAAATCTCCTGCATGTACAGTGCGTGGGAGACTATAAAGTGAAAGTTCCTACATTTATTGAAAGTCAAATACTTAAAACTGTATCGTAAACAATTGAAGTCTCTGAACTCAGGATATGTTTTCAGTGTTGAGTGATGGTGTAGTTGTGTATCTCCTGGATTTGGAGTTTTTGTTTAAAGTCACTTAAAATCTTAGGAGTCTAATCCAATTAAGTTGTTTCTTAAATAATAATTAAAAAAAAAGCCATAGAAAATTGTAGTGGGATTTCTTAGGAGGTAGAAATTGCTTTTCTACCTATGGCCTTCTAATCCTGCATTGGGTTATTTGCTGAAAACCTGGGTGTTTCCCCCAGCAGTACGATGGATGCCAGGTCTGTAGTAGCTATGCTTTTTGAGAAGCTGTCTGGAATAATTGCAGGCATATCTGCCATTCCACAAGTAAGAACGGGCATTTTCTGAATGCAAGCAAGGTATTAACACAGCTCATACAGGCCTCACATGTAAAGTTTTGCAGCCGCATACTCCCTGCAGGCTTCCTCTCCGAGGTGCGTGATCTGAACTGCACGAACAGGAGTGTGCATCAGAAGCAAGCCATTAAAATAGTGTCTTGGAAATTATTTGAATAGAGCAGGGTATGTACGTGACAGCCAGCCACCCTGGCTGGCCTTCCAGAGTCAAGATTCACTTGGTTGAACATGCAGGCAATTATCTGCAGTAAAGCAGGTTATAATACACATCTAAGCTTTGAGTTTTTAGGGGAAAAAAAAAATAAAAATCATCCTGTAAGGCGAAACTGGGGGAGTGAGCATGTTTTGGTAGTGATGCTTTGAGGAGGGACAGTTCATCTCTACTGAAATGATTCTGGGCTTCCCCATTTTACATGATAAAGGGAAATGGAGTCTTATCAACCCCTGGCAGATTGTGAACATTTCTGGTATCCCCCTCTCCTTCCTGGCTGTATGAAACTCAGTCTCCAAAGCTCCAGATAAGACCAGCTTGCTTTCGCTATTAAGGGTAAATGCCTTATTTTTCTCATTGCATAAATAATAGTAAGAATGACTCTCCCCTAGAGGCCACAGATGTTGGGATGTTCCCTCAAATTTTCCTTGATGATCCTTACCGTGGATGGATTAATTTGTTTCTTAGAACCTTACTCGGAGAAACGTCTGTCTTCTGTGTTACCCAGTTTTACTCTTTGCAGTAACAAATCCCAGAATATGGATAAAGTGATGCATTTTGTTTGCTTTCTAAATGACTGCCATAATTATATTAGAAAGCAGGCTTCATGTACAGTGTGAATCCTTTCTTTCATTTAGACACTGCTGGGATCTTCAGGGACTATCAGAGGCGCTTTGTTTAGTCCTGAGGTTGTCAGGACATAGTTTTTCCTCTGCTGCAATTACAACCTGCCATGGCGGTTGCCAGCACTTGGTTTCGACTTCTGTTCAGCAGTGACAGCTTTGTTCTAGGGGACTAAAGATGCTCAAGAACCTAATTTGAGCACAGCTCTCTATGGAGAGAACTGAGGGAAGGTAAGCTCATAGTCTCTTTTCCTGCATTCCAAGGAGAAGTAGAGTCCTGGGATGGCCACAGCAAGCCTGGTTCATGGAGCTGGGAAACAGCTCCTGCAGGGTGTGACCTGGTCTCACTCTGTTCACCATTGTGAAGCTGGCGCTGCCCAGCACTGCCCAGGAGGTGCTCTGCTCCTGTCAGGATTGTTCTCACTAACGACGAGGAAGGTTTGTGTATGAACAATTTGTCCTCTGGGATGGTTGTCTCCACCATGCCGGTTAAATTCTTTCCCAGGTGCCGTCCTTGCTTGGCTTCATCTGGGCAGGTTTTATTCTAGTCGCTCTTGTTTTTGTTCTTCAAGGTTACTCACGTTCTACCTGTATCTCTGTTTCTGCATCATTCATGCCTGATTGCTCAATTACCCTTCTCCTGCCTTTCTAAGGAATATTTATCTGTCTTGTTCGGATATGAAATGTTGACAGTATGATAATGACAGAACTGTGAACAAAATAATCCAGAGTCGTGTGGTTTTGTTTTAATAGGAGAACAAAAGAATCCAAATTGAAGAATCAGGTGATCCCTGCATAACAATGGCTGTTGAATTGCAGTTGTTTTCTAGCTTCTTCCTGGCAGTCGCACTCCTTCATTCAGACTCCATTGATGTCCCACCTGTTCCATGTGCATGGTACATACAAGCACGTGGCACAGCGGCGCTAGCTGGAGAGTGCAGACAGAGACTTCCCGAGTTTTCTGTTACTTGGCCTTGGCTTGCCTGAAGTTTTTTGGTAGTTTTCTTGGTGAGGGACTAAAGGTGTGTGCTGGCTGAGGGTGACTATTTCCGAAGCTGGGAGAGGAGTCTTTCCCTGGTAGAGAAGAGCAGAAAAGGAACAGAGTGAACTTCTGCAAAGAAACATTTAGCTGAATATCAGGAAAAATGTCCTGAGAGATTAGGCAGCACTGAGAGCTGCCAGTGTGTGTAATTCTTTCTCCAGGGCAGTGGGAGAAGGCCCTGTGACTGAGACATTTTCAACAAGATAGGTAAAATCTTTACAAAAATAGAGCATAAGCAGCAATCCTTTACCAGCCAGAGGTGGAAAAAGGATGAGATGTTATGTGTTGAAGCTATTGCTTCTTCTATCTGTAATTTGCTGATACATGCATGTGTTAGATTTGCCATATTCATAATTAACCCTCAGTGCCTCTCATTCGACGTAATTCCAGTTTTCATGACCTAGACAGGCCCACACTGTCCCTTTGGTGACCTGCGGGACTTCAGTGCATCTTCATCTGATTTTTCAAATGGACTGAACTGAGTGTTTCCAGTGACACTGCAAATTTGATTAATCTTTTGCCATAGAAGGGCAGTGTTGCTAAGCAGCACTCACCAACATGAGCTGTTTCTCACATTCCAGGACTGCTTTATGGCCTGGCTCACAGACATACCCTCTCGTGTGCTTATGTACTGTATCTCCGTGTTTATTCTCTAACTCTGGATGCCAGAGCACAAGTCTGACCACAGCATGTGGAGCAGTAGGATTTGAGTTTTTGTTGCCATCTATCACTGGATCCGCAATGTTTTTGCAGCCATTTGTTCATTCTTTTGGGTATTATCCTAATTCCAAGGAACTTGTGTCTCAGAGGGACTTTCCTTATCCCTATAGAATCATGTTTTGAGGTAACATCAATCTGAGCAAGTTGGTGGCTCATGGATGGATGTTACTTGCTCTTCCTTTCAGATGTGAGAGCTCCTTACTTCACCTATCTGTGTGTTTCTTTAGGGGCTCACAGGATGACCAGGAATGGTCCTGAGATTTATGAAATAAAATTGAGAAAGAGAAACTGAAGGACTTTTCACCCACTTGAGCAAAGTCATGTGTTCAGCCTCCTCTAAACAGAAGGGGTAATACATGTTAATCTGTGTGTGTGCATTTCTAGGTCCAGAGATAATCAACTGTTTTGTTTTTCCTTGTAAGTTCACATCTCTTGTGCTCTGCAGAGTCTGTAAGCTATTGCTCTCCTTTGCCCTTTCCCTGGGCTTGCATATTAGTCAAGTCTTACTGATTGGAGCAAGCTGGTTTTTGTAATCAAAACAGAATTTGGGTTTATCGGTTGATAAACTTGCAAGAATATAACTTCACGAGGTTACCTCAGCAAGGATTCTCATAAGTTTGGGGGCGTCTTCAAGTTCAGATGACACTCTGGCTGACCGTCTCCTGCCTACCCTATGCCCAAGTTCAAAAGGGATCCTCTGCAAGCGCTGCGGATGCTAGAAATGCCCTCCTGGGGGAGAGGCACCCCGAGGGGCTGCCTGTTCGGTCACCTCGCGAATAGAGCCCTTTATCGCATCTGACAGGAGGAGAACTGCATGATAGCAAAACAACTTATAACTTGCAAGTTCAAATCAAAAGAACCGACAGTAATAAATTATATATGAAGTGTTTGAAAGGATACATATACTTACAGGCACATGCCTCTATACACTGAACAAATAAAAAATATTTGATCCACAAAGGTCAGTGCTATACATGAAATTCCCTTCCTTTCTTGTATCGGCGCCAGGAGACAACTCGGTGGATTACTGCTGTTCTTGGACTTCTGAGAGACACATCTGATGCCTAAACTCACCCGCAGTGGGGTTTTTTTTTGGTCTGTGCACTTCTTACTGTAGTTTAATGCAGTCGTGTTCTACAAAGAGAATAGCAGAGATGTGCACTTAGATGTCTTTACCTGATAACAAACTGGATCAAATGCTGCCCCAAAAAGGATTCTATTTGATTTTGAAAGCTAAGGCTAACATTGGCAACTGTAGAAACAGGTAAACTCACCTTTTTTTTTTTTTTTTTGTACATTTATGGCTATAATGAAGTGCTTAGAATTGGCAAGACTCTACTTGGTTCACAAATACAAATATTAATTATCCATTCAGTGGAGCCTCGGTAAAAGGGTGTTTCCATGTACTGTGGAAGAGCAGCATAGATACTGTGCAAGAGCAGAAAGAAAAAGCTGCTTCCTGGACTAAAGACTTTAATATCAAAATTTAAACTGAGATTCTAAAGCCCAGAGTAAGGACAGATCTGGTAGAAAATATTTACTCCCAGACTCCCAATTTTATACCTATAAGCTTATCTCTGACATACTAAAAAAATGGACAGCCGACCTGAAATACTGCATTTACACATTTATACTCACAGCAAGTGCTTATTTATGACAGTTTCATTATTAAGAGTAGTGGAAAAAAAAACAAAACTGACATCCTCCCAAGTAGTCTGTAGTTGAAACTTGCTAGAACTGAAACAAAAAGATATAGAAGAACTATAAAAATAGCCCCATCTGTTCACTCGTTCCTGTGGTATGTCCTTACAGGGTTTACTTGGTGTGGTCTTTTTGCCCAGGACTTGTGTCTGTTCCTGAGCGTTGTGCCGGACCAGCACTCTCCCCGTGCCCACGGGGCAAACCCTCACACTTTACCCCATGTGTGTTTGCCCAGCCCCTCTCTCCCTTTTCCTTGCTCCTTGTGCTTAGAAAATACTGAGAGCTGCCAGGACTCTTCCAAAGAAAGCTGCTCGTGATGCATCCAGCTTGATTTATTGAGATATTATTTTTAATTTTTATATATATTTTGTTTCCATGGTGCTGACTTTTTACCTTTCAAACTTTATCATGTCGGTTCACTGCAAATGAGTATTAATGGTGTGGGAATCAGTTCCAGATACGAGACTTGCATCATTACTTTATGTTTAATAAAACAGGAGCTCAAGATTTTGCTGTCTTTAACACTCGGTTTTGCAGCCCCTCCTGTTTCTCCCTTCTTTCTAGTTTTCTTAGAGTTGGCCCAGGGTGTATGGAAGTGCACAGTTCCTAACATCTCAAAGACATATTGTTCTGATGGGTTTGCATGGATGCTTTAAAAGTATTACAACATTAAAAATATTTAAATATTATAAGATAATTTCCAGATCTAGAATAATTGTAAATGCCAAACTGAGAAGCAGGAAAAATTAAAATGAGAATCCCATCTTCCTCCATCTGCAGCAAGATGATGGCATCAGATTTTGGGTTTGTCCAAATAAGTAAGAAAAAACAGCCCAAATCACAGCAGACATAACTGTCCTGTTTTGAATTGTGCCTGTCCTGTTTTAGCTTAAGTAGCACTGGTTGTGATTAAGCCATTCCTCAAAAGGATTTGTTTTGTTTTTTTCTGCCCTCGTCCTTTGTGTCTTATTATAACTTCCGTCAGCTTTTCTGATTAGAGCAATTGTTTTCCAGACCTGAGGATGACAGAGTCAAAACTGCAGAAACAAAACAAGAAAAGCAAGGCCCTTGCACTTAAAAAAAAGTTAAAATCACTGCACAGCGCAAGCTCTGTGTGTCTTTTTTCTTGCTTGGCTAGTTGAGTGCTGTGCCACACTCTGCTGTGGGCTTTGATGGATGGGAAATTTCCATAAAACTGTGCCAGGTTTGCATGGTACTATATTCTTGAACCAGAAGGGTTGTCTCTATTCCAGTGACCCTAAAATATCTCCTCTTACTCAGAAGTTGTTAGGTTGTGCAAGGGATTAATTTTAATAGTTAGTACCTCTGCTTACATTTAAGACGGTATTTCATGGTTTAATTGTCGTCCACTGCCTAAAAGGAAGTTAATATTAGCCTGAGTTTTGCTTCATTGTGTTCCAGCAGAACTTGAAAAGTCATTTGGGCTAAACAAAGACAAATCTGCACTAAACGAAGCAGAAGCATTATTCTCATTTGTGCAGATTTCACCCTAGTTCTGAGCGCCCTGACGTGTCCACACCTCGCCACGCGGCCCCGCCGCCGCGCGACACCCTGGCTCTACCCGCTCCAGGGCCAGGGTGTCTGCTCCGGGCTGAGCTCAGGCTTGGGTAAGGACCCTCAGCACCACAGGGTCTGTTCCCTCATGGTTTTCTGCTCTCTGAAGGGATTCTTGGGCTCTGCAGATTTCTATTTATTGTCATTTCATACAGTCTGTTAACTTCTTCTGAATGAAACCTTCCAAAGTTAGTAGTTTAATCTTTTCTAAGATATTTTTACTGGTGGTAAAAGCTTCCCACACATCGGAAGACAAAATTCTGCCCCAGACAGCTCTCAGTATAAACTTAAAAGCATATGAAGAACATGTAATGTAAAGGGCAATACTTTAATTACTCGTGAACTCACAAGAATGCAGCTAGGCTAGAGGAGTAGGCAATGTTCGTAGGGTAGGATTAGCCTCATTTGTCTGGAGATCAGAATCAAATGTTGTTTAAAGTTATAAATGAAGAAGAAATGGATGATGTTCTTATGATCTCACCAGGAAAGCACGGCAGTCACACCCCAGGTCAGATTCTCTCTCTTGTATTTATGGAGGCCAACTTCTCTCTCTTTTTTTTCTTACCCCGTCTAAAAAAACTACAGAAGGTAGTAATTCACACATTCGACTTTCTGATCTCTGGCGTGCGCTATGGAGGTGCAAAGTATTGCTATAGCAGCATAATTTATCAGCATTAAAATCTGACATATCATTCTCCCAAGGAAGCTAACAATGAAAACTGAAAATGGCACACTGTGATCTCCTTCCTGTAGCAATGAATGCAAAAACAATGGGAAACAGAAGGAAAATAATGTCTTACTGCAGCCTTAAATTCTAATTTCCAAATCCTGCACGAATCATCTAACTGTTGTCGAGATGTGAAATACAAGGTAGTGAAAGAAAGCTGTGATCCTTTGCCGCAGAAGGTATTTGGTTTTTTTTCCTTATCAAGTCCCTGTCCAGAGTTCAAAGCTATTACAGGATTTGAAGAAGTGGCTTGATAATATGATGACATATTTGTGGCTAGGCTGACAGCGATAAAGGAAGTTCAGTCTCTTGCTTCTGGGCAAAACCTACTCACCGGTGGTGTTTAGGGCAATATTGCATGATTGGCCAGCTGAATATTTTTGATCTTTTCCTTCACAGCAAATATTGGCCAGTCTCCATAGCAGGCAACCAGACGCCTGATCCAGCCAGAAGAACAAGAGCATCAAGAGTTGGTTATCATGAGTATGAGGCTGCTATCATGTTGATATCATGAGTATGAGGCTGGCTAAGGTCTGAGTACCAAGGGAAATATCTTAGCAATGCTGTCGATAATGCAAATCCTCAGATTTGCTGTTTCATAGTCAGGTTTCTCTATACTGTAAAAATTCTCTAAAGCTGTTTCTCATGGTCAAAACACTTTTGAAAAGGCCTTTGTTATCTTATGTGTTGGCTTTCTGTAAGATGGCAAATTGTATAACCTGATGGCCTCTGTTAGATACGTCGTGCTATTTCAATCATGCAGATAGCTCCCGGAGAAATATTCAGTTCACCTGAATGCATGTTACATACCTCGTTTGTAAGTAAAGTGGCACTTAATAAATGTGAAACACCTTTGGTTATCCGGATGTTTCAAATTCTTGATGCACTTACAAACAGGAAAGTCATAACAAGAGCTGCACAGTCCGCCCAAGGAAATTTTGCAACCGGAGAAAGACATAATGTGAGCCATGAATATCCTAGGTGGGGAAGGAGTGTTCCGATGGCGTTGAACAAATGACAGGCTCAATAGAAGTTAGACTGTGATTATCTTTCTGCAAGACATATAAAGGGTATTAATTTATTAAAGCGAGCTGCTCAAGGCTACATGACCTGTATCCATTCCTTAAGGTTGACTGGGGAAACTCCCGAGACTCACGCCTGGAGTGGAGGAGTGCTCTGGGGGTACGGCTGGGGTGCTGGCTTAGTACCCAGGGGAAGGATACCTGTTCTCACACTTTGTTCCTTATGCAGGTCAAAATCTGTGCTCGATGCAGCGGGGATCTTACGCCCTTTCCTAGGGATGGGGAGGGGGAGCAGCGTGTGCAGAACCTCAGGTTGTGCAGGGATTTGCCAGGTTGTTTATATCTTATTATAGCTAATTCATTTCTGTGGTATGATGGTGTGTAAAAGGAACACTTCTTCAAGCTTCACCCCCAAATCCTGGTTTCTCTTTAAAACTACCCCACTTTCTCCAGCTAACGTGCTTGACCCAGTATGACTGTTCTCATACGCTGTAAATGCTGGACACCACGGTAGTATTATACTTTTATTGCCTTATTTAGCCAAGAGATTAAATGTAATGTTCAGATTATGTAGAACATTAACTCCTAACAATAAGCAAATAACACATTAGAAGCTTTGCTATTAAAACGTTTAGTGCTGGCTTTGCTGTGGAACACTACAGGAGCTGTGACTTATGTTCCACGAGGGAGGAGGCACAGCGGAGAAGAAGGCGCTGTACGTTCAGCGCAAGGGTCTCTTTCTTCTCTAAAGGTAGTGCCTATAGCTGCTGAGTCCACACGCTGGGGTTATGAATGCTTTATAGGAGATTTTTCCATGTAGCTAGAACACCTGAGTCCAATTCTGCCAGCCATGGCCGAAAATCTGGGGGGTTCCGATCAGGTAATTGAGTTCTTGCCTGTCTCATGGTTGCTGGTGAGGGGGTGATGTGTTGTACCTGTGCCTGCGAGATGGGGCTGCCAGCCTGGCCAGGCTGGGCCAGCCGGAGCCCCACGCCGCAGCCTCTCCTCCCGTCAGGAGTTGTAATGTGCTAGTCTTGTCTTTCAGACAGTATTTTTATGTGAGCTGATGGTTGCCAGGGTAACGGAGGCTTCGGGGAGTCTCGCGCCGACGCAGCGCCCTGGCCTCGTCGAGCACTGGGAGCAGATGTTGGCTGCGAGCTGGGGAGCCGGGCTGGCAGCGAGGAGCGGCGTTGCCAGCAGCCGCACATGAAGGGAGCTGGAGAGAACAATTTGCCTGGCTGCACTCGGTGCAAGAGAGCAGGTTCAGGGCTCGCTCTCTCTTTCTCCCTTTTTTGTTGTAATTTAGTATTCTTGTCTCACCCCACAGGGGTTCCTCAGCCGTCGGCTTAAAGGCTCCATCAAAAGGACAAAGAGCCAACCGAAGCTCGATAGGAACAGCAGCTTCCGGCACATTTTACCTGGCTTCAGGAGTGTGGACAATGAAAGGTAAGGGGACGTTTCTCGGAGGGCGGGGAGGAGGGTGTGTGTGAGAGAATGAGGATATTGATTTTCCCAGGTCTTGTTAATATCTTGCTTATCTTATTCAGAGCAAGGGCCACATCTGTGATAGAAGTAGACTTGCTTAATTGCAAGAGGGGTCATTTTAATTCGTTGGCGAGTACACAGTGCAAGCCCTCCCTTTTTTAGGTCAGATAACATGTACGGAGAAGCCTGACTGCTCTGCTTTCTTTTCCCCAATAAATCCTAAGTTGATGCACCAGCATATAAATAGCACGTAGATGCAGCAGCCAAAGCCGACTGATGCAGGTGAGGGAGTGAGGGGAGGGATGCTCACACACTGGACTACATTGAACATTACTGGGTTACACACTGTACGAACAATAACATAGAACAATAACAACCATCATCTCCCCAAATGCCTCTCTCCCCGTGCACACACATAGATCCTCAGCATAGCCGTTGACTGCCGTCATTATACTGAGATGGATTCTCGGCGTGTGGCCAAAGCTGCTTTTTCTGTCTGAGCCATGGCAGGATCCTTCAGTCCAGGAGGGATGTGTTTGCAGGGAACGTGCAGATGGGTCGGATGAGGTGTTTGACACGGGATGGCCAGCATTGGAGCAATTTGCAAGCAAAATAAAGGAGAAATGAGGCTTTGGTTTTATTCTTCATCTCAGTTAGAAAGTATAGTAGGTCTTTAGTGGGTTTGTGTGTATTTATGTATATGCAGATTCACATCAGTGTGTGCATGAGACAGGCACACATTCCAGGTAGATTTATGTGTAAATTCACATGCAGATCAAGGTCATGGTTGGGTAAGACAGACTCCTTTGCCAACCACAGAAACAAACTAGTGGTTTGCTTCCAAAAGGAAGATCTTTCAGCCTTACATGAATCATTGTGGGGAATGACACAGAAGTATTTAAGTGCCAAGAAAAGTCTGTGTCTGAAAAATATGCCAAATTGGATATACACTGATGTAACCATTTTGTAGCAGTGGCATTTTAAAATATCAAGATGGTACTTTAGAATCCATTGAGTAAATGCTTCACTTTAAAAAGCAATGACAACTTTTACTTTGTTTTAGCTATACTTACTCATTGGAGGGGCTGGGAATATCTGAAGCCTGCCAATGACAGTCGTCAGTCTGGATTTTTCCTTGCCTCACCTATTACAGCCTCATAAGCTCTTTCCTTTTGGATTCTGCAAGTAGGAGAATTGTGCTGGTCAGTGCAGAGTAATATTTCAGGGGTTACTACCTGGGAAGACAAGAGTTGATTTGATTCCTGTGCTGCAGTTTTCACAAATGCTCGAAGTAGGGCACTGTGTTCCGTACGGAAGATGAGCAAGCGTAGCCGGGCGGCCGGGAACCTGCCTACAGTGCTGCTGCTTCGCTCAAAGAACGGGCACATTAGACAATATTTTCTTTCTACCTAGATGAGTTTTGTTTCTTTCTGTGAATTGGCAGTATAGACATGGGAATTAACTGTTTTGGCCAGCCCTGCAGCCAAAGTCATTTTCCCAAATTAAGCCTTGTAATTTCTCTGCGCTCCCAGCACAAGAGCCCTGGAGCTTGCTGGGCAGTGTCCTTTCAGAGAGAGCCAGATTTACTGCAACTTTTCTTTAAAGAGATTCAGTGAATGGCTGTAGCACATTTTTTACTGTAGAGCTTAAAGGGTGAGTTAGAGGAGAGGTAGCATTTGGCAGCCTTGAATAAAACCCAAGGATTTGCTTATCTATTTAGAAACTGAAAAGGAAAGGCTTCTATTAGGCAGGTATCGCTCACAAATACACTTCACCTATGATACGCAGACGTGCCCTGATCTGGAGGAAACTGTCTGACACTAGGTAGCTTTTGACAGCGAGCTGTTAGTCCCCTAATTCCCACCGTAGTGTCAGATCTCTAGTGTAAGCAAGTGTCCTTCTGCAGAAGATCTTGGCCTTGGGTACTGTTGCTCTCAGAGAGGTGAAAGAAAAGCAGCAGCTGGGCTTCTCAGTCATGCATCGGGGTTTTGGTTACGGAAGATAATTTCATCTTCCTGAACATTCCCATCCATGGCTGCTAAAATGCACAATGCACTCACTCCTGTGTATGAAAGGGCTTGAGTCTGTTAGATCACTCCCGTGCATATTCTGCTGTGCTTCCTTGTCTGTCATGAAATCCAAGAACTGTTTCAATGAAGCATCTGGTATTGGAATATTTGCCTCTTAAATATTTGATTCTTGACTCCATCTTGTATCCAGGCTGATTGTTCACAAACTGCTCCTTTGCTCATAGAAGTAACCATTGTAACAGTGTTCTGTTCTGGAGCTTCACAGAATTTTTGCGGGAGATGCCATAGCAAAAATGAATAGTGCAATAAATGCAGTCAAAACACTCCAGGTTGAAATATTGAGCTATAATAGATCATAAATGATCCTGGTACTTGGCTTCTGTGTATCTAAATCGGTACTGTGTCATGCCTCTTAGTTCTTTATTTTTTCTTTTCTTGCATGTCCTGTTTATCCTGCCATGTACAGCAGATGCGTATGAATCTATGAAATGTGCACATACGTGTGCAGGCAGCTAACAAGGTGGATGTGGTTTGTATGTAGAGCAGAGCTGAGAATATAAACAAATATATCTGTGCTTTTTATCCCGTGTCTGATTAATGCATGCATTTAAATACATCGTGTAAATTTTATACGGAAAATTATTACCTCCTACAATAGCGAGAAATTTGCACAGAGTTTTATAAAAAAAGGAAAACAGGGAAATAACATTAAACATTGGGAAAGTCACAGAATGTCTTGCTGCCATCAGTTCGGAATCGCCTTGTTAATTCTGTCGGTAGAGTCTGGTTTTCATACCTTGCCTTGGCACAAAGAGAACAGCCAGGTTTCCAGCAGAGTCTTGCAGAGCTGCTCTTACAAAGCCTGGTTACTGCGTCCTGGGGAGGAGCTGACAGCTCTGAAATGGGGCTTTCTTGGTCGAGTTGACGTGCCATCTCCCAGGGTCCCACGTCCATTGCCAGGCAGCTGTTTGCAGTTCTGCCATGGCGTGTGCGTGCATGTTCAGAGCAACTATGAAAACTTTGAGAATTCTGCTTTACTAAAACCTCAGCCAACCTTTTTTTTTTTCTCTGTAGAGAACACCGGAGGAATTGCTTAAAGTGGTGTGTTAGAAAAATGCATTGATTGTAGTCAAGCACAGCTGATGTTTGTAGAAGAAACATGGTTGTTTCTCATGGTATTGGATTTTACATTGACTGAGAAGAGGCCTTTTGCTCAAAAAAAGGTGGAATAAGGGGTTTGCACTACAGTAAATTACTGTGGGGTTCATATTGATGTAGTTGGCCAGGTTTTGCCAGTCTTTTGCACACCAATTTTTTTCTAGGAGTCCTGTTGCAGTAAGAGTAATAAAATGGATTGCGAGTAAGAGAAGCAAAATCAGACCGAGTGTAACTAGTGTCCTGCATGAGAGGTGCATTAATCTGGCACAATCAGTGTATGTGAATGTGAGATTTGAAGGAGGATTGTGGAATGAGTGCTCCTTTCAATCTGTTGGCTGGTCAGATTGCTTGTTAGAGCTAAAAAGGGGTCTGTAAGAGTGGCTTTTGGCTAACAGTGTCTCCTGCATCCTGATTTATTACAGCAGCTAACAAAGTTTTTATCGCGGAGCTCTGAATGTTTGTCTTTGTAGCAGCCTCTCTGGAATCAGCCACAAATCAAGCATTTGGCAGATGGATTTTTGTTAATTGGACCCACATTTCTGCTACAAAATTTGCGATGGAGAAAGTTTCTCGGTTGGGATTTGGGCAGAGGGAGTAGAGCCAGAGAACGGAGAGAAGGTTATTCTGCTGCAGTTGTTGATTATTGTTGTTCGTGCATTTCGGATTGTTTTCTTGTTGTAGTGAACTTTTCAGTCACTGCTCTCACTTCATTACAGTAATCTTTTAAAGATCATTTCTGACAGTTTGGCAGGAATTTAGAAAGTAGCTTTATATGGGTGGGTTTTAATTTATTTTTTTTAAATCTGAATACATGAACTTGGTCCCATCTCCTCTGAAACTGTCAAAGGCTGCCGTGATTTTATACAGGCTCTGAGAGGGCAGGGACACAGCATCGCTCCGTGGGACAGATCCCTTCAGCCCGTCTTGACATGGTGGACAACGGGCACTCGGTGGAACTCCGTATTCTGATGTAATCCCCGAGCTGAGCATTCCTAGGGACACTCTTCCTCAGTGCACCTAGAATTTATTTAATGCTGAGGGACTCTCAATTAACTAACATGGGTGATTATTTCGCAAGGTTTTTTTTCATAATTCCAGAAGATAACGTTCTATTTAAGCTTTTTCTTGGCACTACAAAAGTCTGAGCATATGGTTGATTGTTAAATGAGCCTCAGCCTTGGAAGGGGTACAGCCGTGCATTAATAACAGCAGGGATTTGCACTATTGCTACTTCCTCCTTAAACTACTTTTTTTTTTTTTTTTTTTTAATCCCATCAAAAATTTGTACTTATAACCCACAGAGGGAAGAGGAAGTGTACAAGTCATGTAGTGCAGCACATTTAATTCCTACTCTAGTGCTAATGCTGTCTGCTCTGTGGGTTTTCAAATGATCCTGAAGCTTATTTTGATGCAATAGGAGAGCATCAATAACTTATGAACATCTGTACTCTTATAGTAAACTTTGTTTGCGAGTTCTTTTTAGATCTAATTATCATTTGTTTATTCCCAACAAACTTGATATGCCAAATATTTTTAGGCATGATGAGATTGGTTAAATTTGATGAGGATATGGCGAGTGCTGCATTACAAAGGATGAAGAAGTCACTCCGTTTCCTTTGGAAAGAGGAATGACTCATCCTGCAGAACTAGGACACGAGCAGACCCCGGAACGCGTGAAGGGCTTTCAGATCTGTGTGAACAAGTGCTGGAGAGCTTCCTTTCTCTTCTACCTCCTTACTCACACGGCATTACCCAGTGAAGCTTTCTAAGTAGGAAGACTTAGAATAGTAGGTGCACAGCGAAGGGCGACACTAACAACGTGTTAAGGACAGCGCAGGAGCCTCTAGTTTTCATGATAATGAAACTATTTTGAGGAAACACTGCTGGGTTCCTATCTGGAAATCATTCAGCACTGTCAACAATAACTAAAGTGCAAAATAAAACATCTTGAAAAGTCAGGAACGGGAGTGTCCAGCAGGTAACAATGTCTGATTTCTCGTGGAGTGAGTTGTGTCTGTTCCCAGTCCCCTCACAGTCAGGGAACAAATGTACGTAGCTTGAAGATTCAAGGACAGTTTCAGGATTAAGATTAGCCTCATGTTTGTACCAAGGCTACTTTGTCCTGGATTATGCAAATCAGCCTTTTAATGGGGTTCTTTTGCAAAATATTTCTTGAACCAGAAAGTTAATTACTGATCCCTAATTAATGGCTGTGTTAGGAGGCTAAAGTAAGAACATCAGAACATCAGAGAGAACTCCTTTGAAGGAGAGATGCAGGAGGAAATTACCAGTTCTCACCAGAAACTGTTATGTTCCTCATCTTCTTCTCATGGTATTAGGAAGTTTAGACACTGCTATTCAGATATTTTAAAAAGGAAAATACTCCTAATGAAAAGGGGGGGATTTTGGAGGGGTTTTCTGAGAAGCATTGAAACAAAAAAAATTAATCCTCTATATAGTAGAAAGACTAACACTGTCCTCTGTAAAAATAATGTACAGTTCCCTTATACAGGTGGTTCAGGTTTCCATTGTGTTAAGACTGGCATTTATTCCCCTTGGGAGTCAGCCAGATCCGCAGCTAACGGCTGATGTCAGGAGCAGTTAGAGCAGGAGTGTGTTTGAAACGGGGTGTGGGATTGGCAGTTTGCGTCCTCCTGAGCACGGCAGCCCTGGCAGTGCCAGCGGAGGCTCCGCAAAGCTCAGGCCCTTTCCCAGACAGTGCTCTTTGCATTGCATTTTCTTAATTAAGGGAAGTAGATCTGGTAAATCTGGGAGGTTGAAAAATCAATTGCACCGGCCTGTGAACATAAAAATATTTGTTATAAAGCCCCGTTGAGGAGCGTGCTGCTCCTCGTGGCTAAAGCCGTTTAATAACCCCAAGAAGGGCAGAGTCGGACTGGAAACCATGTGGTACCTTTCCGCTTCTCCCAAGGCAACAGCAAGGTCTCCACTATTCCTCCCGTTAATTAGGTTTTGTTACACACACATGCACATATATATTTGTTCAGGCTTTTGCACAAGCATGTATATCGGTGATTTGTATCTGAGGCTACCTGAGGTAAATGCATTTGACATTCTCAAAGAAATACATAAACACTTCCCCTTATCCTACATATTCAAATTAACTTCCGAATTGAACAGGGTGGCCATGTCTAATATCTCTCAGGAAAAGCCTAGATTAATTCCTAGAAAAATTTTCAAGCCGTAGACAAGGGAAGGGCTAAGAGGCCGGAATTATTTAACAGCCTTCTTCCCATTTCTCTGCTTCCTGGTTTCCTCACAGTCCAAACAAACAGCACAGTGCCCCAGAGGGTACAGCTTGTGCTTTGACTTGACTTGGAGTCATGCAGTAAAATTATAAAATCCTTCCTGCTTAGGCATATGCAGCGCTACTGGGATAATTGGCTTCATGCATCTTACAATTAGCTTGCAAAAATATGTTTTGCATTCCTGACCTTTTCTCTATAAGCAAGGCCATTGTTTCACTGTCCTGCTTAATTACAAAATATAGTGTTGTGTGAGGATAGAGATGACATCGTTGTATCGTTGGCTCTAATTTGACGAGACATCATAATGGGGAGTTTTCATACTGAGGGCACTGAATTAGTGTAGCATGAAGCCACATTTCTCTAAACCTACTAAATAAGGAGAAGTTAATTTTATGCTCTATCTTTTTGACATTTGTAATCAAAGCATTGTATTACAGCTGCAGATGGTTAGCATTTGAAGAATGTTTGGTAAATGCTGACAATCGGAAGGCATTGTTTCTGCAGCGGAAGATCAGGTTGATTAATGGACAGAAGGATGCTTCCCTTCATTTTACTGTTCTCACAGTCTGAATACGTATTATTGACTCATTTGGCCATTGCCCGACAGACATGATGTTGCGGTGCATCAGTGTACACCTCGGGGTTACAAGCAGATACTTCTGTTCGTATCCTTTCAGCCAAGGCTCTGAGCGAGGGTGACGGTTAAGTTGCATTGTGGCTCATGGTGTCTTGATATTCTTCAGATCAAAGGCAGATACTGCTACTCCACTGCATTAACATTTTGTTTCCAAACAGACCATTTATTCTGACTTTGCCCTGGTGAGATTTTCATGTGCATGAATTTCAGTGCAATTACATTAGCATTACTCTTCATGTCAATAAACTCAAAGAAAAAAAAAAAAAGAGAAAGAAGATGACATCACTACAGCTTTTATACCAGAAGATGTGTTCTGTTAGTTCTAGACTCTTCTGTTTGCTTTTTGAATTATTGTTTATAATAAAAACTAAGATACTTCTATCCCAGGCTTAATCATTCTGGCACACAAAGAAGACTGCTCATGATGAAAACATTACTTTTAAACTAAGAGGAATGGTCTTGCTTGCCCGAGCCCACCGCCTCCTGGCCACGTGTGCCCCTTGCAGCAGATCCAGTCATCACGCAGTCTTTAGCAAGTTGGTTCAGTGGGAAATTATTATTTAGGGGGATGATTTTCTGTCTGGTTGGGGCACTGATCCAACTCATGTAACTGCAGAGTAAAGGGAAGGTGGCAGAAAAAAGGATTTTTCCTTTCAGCGGCGGTGTACAGTTGCATTTAATGAGATAGAGTGTCAAACCATACTCTCAGTTTCTGCCCCGAGTGCTGTGTAGGCACAGGGGAGAGAGACCCACCTGGCATCCGCCTCAGTTTTCCATCTTTCAAAATGGCACTTCCCATCTCATAGGAGAGGTACATTGCTTCATGGATCAAATTTTTCTGTCCTCTGCTCAGTCATTTCTATTGGCAATTAGTGTTAGCAATAAATGTCTTTCTCTCTTGGAAGGAGGAAATGTTTAAAAACAAGTTCACTCTGTTCTTCATTGAAGCGCTTCAAAACCTTGATTGGAAAATCTGCGTGAGGGACAAAGAGTTGAAAGTGAACATGTAACAACTGAGGTGGGCAAGGTTTTCAAGCCTTTGTTCAGAGAGCTGGAAGACGCAGATGTTTGACATGTATATCTTGTTACCCGATTTCATATTGCAGTGGTCGTGCTCAGGAATCCGCTGATTGTAGCTGGAGGCAGCCTGCGCATCGAGCTCGCTGCTGGCGGTTAGTTGTACACAGCGCTGGGTATAATGATGTTCAAGACTTGTGAATATAAAATAACTGTCTCAAGTTCATCCATCAGCTGGGAGGGAATCAAAAAACAGGCTGAGGAAAAATATTCTCCTCCGTCCTTCCTCCTTACCGTACTCTTTAATAATACCTTATGATCTGGAGCCTCTTCTTAAGTGATTATTAGAGAGACTAGTAGATTGTTCACGTATGGATATCCTCTTATGATACTGATACTATGATCTTGTTTATCTGGTTGGCAGTGTTTATAATTTTGATTTTTCACTACAACTACAGAATGTCTCACCTATTTAGGTTCTCTTCAGCAAAATTCAGGTCAGGTGTGATGAAAAGAACCAAGAACTGATTTTAATTGAATTAAGCCAGTGCATTTTAGCTGGAATTAAAATATAATTTGTTTAAAAAATGCTTAACTGATTTGAATTAAACCCAGAAATATGAATTTAGCTTTAATCCATGTGTGTTATATAAGTAATTATATGAGACAGGAATGTGGCATGCATTGTACATGACTGATAGCATGCAGGAGGGTGGCACTCATTCACAAAATGATTTAAATGTATTAGTAATTATAAAGCCATAGGTATTATATCAGGCTGTCCCCTTTGCTCGCGTTTACAAATGTCTCTGGGATTATGTTGGCCCTGTACAATAGCCCCCACGCTCCATTGCTGGTACATGAGAGATTACACACATCCCCTATTTGAACCATTCAGTGCTTCTTCCCCACAGGAGTCCCTCTGCAAAGTAGTCCTGCGGTAGTTACCAAATGATTTACATAACTCTGTTGTATGTACCTTGAATAATTAATATTTTGCTGTCCTTGCTGTGTGGGGAGTTTTGTTCCATTATGGATATGTTTGTTGCTATATAGTAACACTTGAAATATGTATATATACAGAGAGGGGGAGAGAGGAAGATTTCTTTTTTTTTTTTTTTTTTTTTTTTTTTTTGGTGACAGCCATATTTTTGAAAAAGCGTTGCTTCTGAGAATTGAAATGAAAAGCTGAAGGCTGCTATTAGCTCATCTTGGAATCTGTTGTTTATCCTCTGCCTGGCATAATCCTCCTGGGCACTGGGGAAGGCCAAGCGCCGTCCTGCCGGGCCGGGAACGCGGGGGGCAGGCTCTGTGTGAGCCGCCGGGAGAGGATTCCCCGACGAGGGGTAACGGGCCACCCCATCGCTGCCCGGTCAGCCGCTGCGGGTGGGATTTCCCCCTGGGCACAGACAGAGCAGTTCTGCAGCCAGCCCAGGGTGAAACACAGATGCTCTGGAGACTTTTCTCAGTTATCCAAGGTCTCTTGAAGCTGTAGAGTCTGAAGTGTGTGTGTGTGTGTGTGAGAGAGAGAGATGTCTGGCATTTTCAATCACAATAAAAAAATGTTTCTTGCTCCCTTGTGACGTATGAACAATTTGAGTCCTGGCTCTTGCTCAAAACCAGTAAGAAGATAATTTGAATTCAAGTTGCCAGTTGCTTGAATTTGGTGGTAGTTGGATGAGGAGGTTCAGTCTGGGACTACCGGAAAGGGCCGAGACATTTGCAGCGTAACATTCTCCTACACATTCACATTCTGAATGGGTGGAGGAGACTGAGGTATAACATTGGGCTGTTTGTGACCTCTCTTTTGATTCCAGTTTTTGTGCTTTCAGAAGATTAGGTTTGCACGGTTTAAAAACCACATTGCAGCATTTTTTCTTCTGATACACGTTGAAATGGTTGCTTCGGTGCTCTACTTTAACACTTTTAATGACTGACATGGCATTGCTCATGACTGCCCCATACCATGGCAGTTTCACTATACCTTTACTAAGGCTCTAAGTAAATATAGAAGTACGCGTTGTTTGTGCAGCGTCTGTGTTGGTGAGCGTCGAGGGTTTGACCACCGAAGTGTAATTAGCAGAGTGATTACACCCAGGCTGTGTGCACGGGGGTGCCTTGGTGGGTGCTGGGTACCCAGAGGTACCGATGGGGAGCCGCTGAATGCTCGCCATGTGTTTCCTGAACTGGGTATCGCGTCAGCAGAGGCTCTCGGCAGGAAACCTCTTCAGCTCACCCAGAATTAATTATTCACTGATCATCACTCAGACCTTATGGATTAGGGAGCAGGGAGGAGGGTTGGCAGGGGGTGGATAGAAGATGGAGCAATTTGGATTGCAATTAGTATTTCATTTCTTTCCTTACTCCCTGTTTGCTTAAGTTGGAGATTGCATGTTAGAACCAAGCAAGGATTTATATCCCAGCAGTGGAAGTTCCCTGTGCACCAGAAACTAGCAAATCCACTACAGTCTTTAAGCTTCCCAAAGAGATAAAGAACTCAGACTGTTTGAGGAGTTGAAACATCAGGGGAGCAAGTTTTGCTTAGAAAACATTGCAAGGAAACAGCAGTGCCCAGCCTGCCAAAGCAGGAGCACTTCACTAGCCATATCCTACCCTTATGATAAGAGCATTTAGATATTGTCTCTCTCCATCCATTATATATCTTCTCCCTGCTCTACCTCCCTCAGTGCACTCCTTGCCAGGAGTCTTCTCTGAGGATTAAGGCTGTGGCAGATCCACAAGAGATACCCAAGCCCGTCCGGGTAAGCGGTCCTGCAGCAGACAGTGTAAACCCCAACCACTGGGTGCATCACCCAGGCCCAGAGAACGTAATTTTAAGTTTAGTCATTAGGGTAACGTTAGCCAACAGTTGAAAGCCTGCTTCACTGGTGAGATTGTGTCTAATGTTGAAACCTCAAGGGGTTTTCTTGATTATACCAGTAACCACAGTCTGGGTCACACTTTGCAATAATTATCCCGATGTCTGAAAGGTTGTTAGAAAGTCCCTAGAGGAAGGGGCCTGGTTGCATTGCAGAAGAATTTAGAGGTATATTCTGGCAAACCTTCAGCACTTAGAGATTTATTTAAGTTAGTTCTTTTAATTGCTTTCTTGCATCCCTATTCTATTATAAGCTCTGTGAGCCATCTAGGGAAGTAAGTCTAGCTAATATTAATCTCCTCAATCCTTCTTCCTTTAACTAGTTACTCCTGGCTTCATTTACACAGACATTTGAGCCCTACAGAGTGGGTAATAATTTTGATTCTGTTTTAACATGTTCTAACAGAACATGTAACTTAGGAAAAATTCATCAGCTGACTTCTGCATTTGATTTTTTTTTTTTTTTAATTCTCATCTCTTAAATGTGGCTTATGATCTTTGTATAACATTGCTGCTTCCCAAGACTGTTGGCAGCTTCTGTGATACGTATTCATAAAGCAATTCCAGGTCCTTGAGTGAAACCTGCAAGAAAAGGGCAAAGAATTATTTGTCTTTTTTTTCATTATCATGGCCCTCTTGTTCTGACATGCACTTGAGAGAAGTTTTCTTACTTGATGCTTTTATATCTAAAGCCCTCTCTTTGTATAAACTGAGGCAGGTTGTCTTACCCTCCTTAGATAAAGTCACTCATGTTGAGGCTATCGCTCACTTTATTAGCCTTAGTTCCAACCCTCTCACCCAACAGGCAGAGCCTCCACGTACCCCTCAGTTAGAGCAAACGTTTTGGTAGCAGGGGAGTGAAAAACAGTGTGATGAGAGCCCATCAGTGATGGCCCAAGGAGCCCAGTGCCAGTTCGTGGTTGGCTTAGTCCCTGACTCAAGAGCGTGGTTATCTCTACTGAATGTTATAAAAAGTTTCAATGTCTTAAAAAATAATAATCCTGTTTGAGTCGTGTGAAGTTTTTTTTTTTCCCCTCAATTACATTTTGTATCAGTGGATTCCACAGACACAGTGAGATGTACGATACATAATTTATATCACTGACATTTTTTAATCTAGTGTTAGTTATCTTTCATCTTTATTATCTATTCCTTGGCCATTTTAGTAAAAGACAGTAAATAGAAACAGGTGATTTCTTATTTTACCATGCATTATTTGCTGATAATTTGCTAAGGGGACATTTGTCATGTTGTCTCTCCTTGTCTTTTCCAGCTAAAGAGACTCCTCTTAGACTGTTTTCCATGGTTTATATCACTTCTTGAGGCTTTCCCTAATAAATGTATTGCACGTGCACATTGGTATGCTGTTGGAAGAAACACCTTTTCCACACCTGTTTTTCTTGGAAGCGCTCTATATGTTCTGTGCATCTGTGAGACAGGTGTCTTAGGGGAGTTGGGAGCTGCAACTGAGGAAGACTGAAACACGAGAAACATGAAGGTATTAGTTTGGTAGCATCCAGATTTTGCACTTTTGGGACCTTAAGAGAAATTCTGGGGTGGAGGATGAAGGAGAAAACAGGGCAGGCTGGCTGCCGGAAGACTTCAGCAGGTAGCGTTACTGAACGAGCAGCACTAGATGGTTCGAGCAGTGTGGGCCATGGCACAAGGACAGTGGAGCGTCGGCACCTCTTCCCTCTCCGGGGCGGTCAGGGTGCTCGTGGGAACGGTGCTGACGGCTGCGAGCGAGAGCAGCAGGGACCTTAGTGCCGTGGCTGTACGAGTCTGTGTCGGGTGCCACGGCTCTGGGGTGTTTCGGACACGTCGAAGCGGCGTGGCCCAGGCAAACCCCACACCTCTGGCAGGGGGACAACGTGCTGCCTCTGAGCGGGGTGCTCCTCGTCAGCACCCAGGAGGGTGCAGGCTGCCTCCCTCCTGCTTCGCTCCCCCCTCTGCTCCCCTGGGAGCCCTCGTCCACGGCAGAGCACCCCGAGGGGACCCTCCTGAGCAGGAGGAGCAGCAGGGGCAGAGGCTCCAGGGCTCCCATGGGGACGGAGGTCCCAGGGCTCCCACGGGAGCAGAGGCTCCAGGGCTCCCATGCCACCAGGCACCTCCTCAGCCCAGGCTCACCACAACCTGCTGCCTTTACTCCACCCTCCCTTTCCATCTCCGGGACTCCTCATCCCTCCTTGTCTTGGAGGAACATATCCTTTTGTTAAAATGAAGTGATATAGAGTCAGCATTACACAGAGGAATGAGTTATAAAATAATGGGGCTAATAAGCATGTAAAATAACCTGACTGTACAAGAGTGCAGTCTATGGAACAGCAGCTGCAGCAAATATATTCAAGTTATCAGTGTGTGGCTATTTTGTGCTGAGAGGGCTTAGGTGTAATGAGAGTTACTGCATCACAGGAACTCTTGGCAATGAATAGTGACATTTTCCAATAACAACTTTTCGAAATGAAAAAAATCCCCTGTATGAATGCAGCTCTGACTGACAGCTTGGGGATCTCCCCTCTCTACCCTCACAACAGGTAGAGCATATGTGGCGCTGCAGCCGTCCCTACGCCTCCCAGACAGCGTGCCTTGAGCCCCTGCCGCAGAGCCCGCGGCGGGGGGCGGCCGGGCTCTTTGTGCCCCACAGCTCGTTCAGCCTACGCGCGCCCCGGGGAGACTCAATTACTGGGAGCTGGGTCGGCAGCTCTTTGAGGATTAGGTACCTGCTGCTGAGAACTGGGCTCAGGTCACCAGGATGGTTTCAGGCAACCAAATGGTAACTCTTAATTGCTTTAGTCCTACACCACTACCTGGGGTTTGAGGACTCATCAATAATTTCCTGCGCTAACCGCCCTGGCCTTGGTGTTCTGAAACTCAGGTTAGATTTTTAATTTTTTTTTAAAATTAAAATGCAAAACAGGACTTGACCTAAATAATTCTACCAACCCAATCATAAGTCTGAAGGTTTTTGGAAGTATCAAATTCCCTTAAACATTTAATTCCACAGTCTTGATTTCATCCAGCCCATTGTCCTGCTTTGTTCCAAACTGGCATGTGGCATTCTTGCTCCTGACTAATAAGTTACAAGCAAGAGTAATGTGTCAGTATTTTCAGAATAGGATGAGTACTGTATCACCTGCATCTCTGGCATTTTTATTTTCTCCTATGTGATGTATTAAAACCACAGACCTTGTCACCAATAAGCTGAAAAAGCATCATTCAGCTCTGTAGTTTTTCTGGACACTTTCCTTCCTCTTACATTTTTTTTTTCTTCTTTCTATAAATGTCAGTGCATAAAGAATACAGGATTCAATGTGATTCATGCTGTTGGTGTTTGGTACACAAAGAATAACACTGTTTGGTATCAGTAAAATATATTGGAGAAATCGACGACTCCTAGCTGTTCATCCTTATAATCGAGTTAAACATAAATAGATCGTCCAAACCCATTTTATACCTCTGTGGAGATTAGGGCAGGCCAACTGTTTGAAACAGTGATTAGTAAACTCGCACTTTAATAAATATTGTGAGCTGGCCTTGCAGCTCTCCCTGTAATCTGACCGTTGTTTACATCTATTTGTAAACCTTAAAAATTAAACTCATTTTGTCTCACCTGAAAGATCTACTGAGAATTCTTCATTAGGTTTTTTGTTGAAAAATGATTTTAGTGATGAGACACCTGACCAAAAAAAAAAAAAAAAGTCTAATTCAGCAGTTTGTGATGGGCTGTTTTGTCCAGCGATTTTATCTATCCTTTGTATCAAACAGTACACTGGAAAATGTTTTATCTCAGTCAAGTGTCTAGCTCTGTGTAGTTGCTTCTTGCGCTGCTTCTGAGGTCAGAGAGCTCCAATTTTTCTGTGTCATGGCATCCAATTCATAGCAACCTCATCACAAACCTATTTTAAAGGTTCTGCAGGTCGCTCCCATGGTCAACTTCATTTTGCATTAACTAGAAAGAGGTCCCAACCAAGTACACTGCTAGGAATCTTTGTCAGCAGTGGTCCCTTTTCCTGGAGCTCATCTTTGCACTGCCCTTTTCCATGATACAAGAGGTCACGTTATTCCGTGTCAGTAAGTTTGCAGGAAAATCTAACCTTTTTGTTATGGTCATGAGCTGCTGTCTCTGCTGAGCTGTAACAGGTTGAAACGGGCTGAGAATCTGCTCGATGGTAAATTGTGAGATTGCATAATTATGGTTTACACAACACACACACACACGCATGGACAAACCAGGGAATTAGTACGTAGGGTGGATTAGGGAAGTCTGCTTTGTACAGCTTTCAGCACCAGTATTCCCTGCGAAAGGAATTTCTTCTGCTACTTAATTTAGTAACACGTATATCTGATTTTCAGTTTTCTGCAGAAGGTGGGAGGGAATGTGGCTGGATTTGCTCTGAGTTTCGGGGTTTTTTGCTGTTGTCACTCTCTCTAATGACTCGGAAAGGTGGTGACTTTCCCCGAGTCCACATAGTGTTTTACCACCCTTGCTTGTCTGCGTGCGAGGGAGTGGTTTTCCACAACAACAATTGGCAATTACAGCTCTTATTTTAAATCAGATGAAACTAAAACAGACTGCTCCCACCCCGGACTCTGCAGATGGGCAGCGTTTTGAATCCTGCTTGAATAATCACTGATACTAATTATAGAATTCGGGGAAGACGGCGGGGCTGCCGCGCTGCGTCCGACCGGGGAGCGCTGTAATCTTCCAGCACAAACTCAAATGCAGCAAATCAGAATAATTTCTCCATTGTGATTTCTGCTGTTCGCTTTGTCTCTGCTTTTCTTCCCCTTTGCTGCCCTTGCACTTGTAGTAAGGGAGCTTGTAACCGCAATGTAGTAAGCGCTTGAATAGCTGGAAAATCCTTTTATAGCAAAGAAGATGTGATTGTTACTTATTTATTTTATGTTTGGTTAATACAACCGGAATACAAATGGGGCTTCGATGCCTAAAGGCCTCGCATTCTTAGCGTAATTCCTTATGACATGTGTCAGGCTCTGTTTTATTCAGGTGGGTGGTATGATATTAAACAATAAAGCAAGCTTGCATTTCTCTGCAACTATATTTATATGCACACTCCCCGGCACAGAGGTGCTTATTAGTAGAATGTCATACCCACGCTGGCTATACCCAGCCTGAAACATTTTGCAAATACTGTGTGGGCCTTAAGAGAAATCATCTTAAATCTATCAGATAACCTAACGCCAGCATGTCCTTTCTGCCTTATCCTTTGTCGAGGCAAAGAGCCGTTCCTTAAGTAATGCTCTAGATGGAATGTTCGTGTCTGAATGGAATATCGATTTTCTAATTGCTGTGCTGCTGTTAAATGAGTCGTTAGTGGGGAGTAGGGGAAAGCAAACTCAAATGCGGTGCAAGCTAGCTTCGGCTTGTCTTTGCTAAGCACACCCAGGGCGTTAATGTGTGAAATCCAACAAATGGGGTAAGGTGGAATTTTTTTTTTTTGTATGACACAGACATAGAGAGGGCAAATGAGACTCTCCAGTGGGAGAGGCTTATTCTCTCACAAAGCACAAGCAACCTCTCAGCTTCAGGTACTCACGCTGCAACTAGGGAGCAAAACAAATTGCAAAGCGGTGGCATCTTATGCAATAGTCCCCAGGAGGTGGGTCAGTCCCTCTGAATCATCCTGCATGGTCTGCCTGAGCTCCTGCAGGCTCTCAAGTGCAGAACGGGGTTGTCTGTTCCGCAGACACAGGCAGCAGACAAGTATTTCTGTTTCCCTGGTACGTATGTGCTGCTGTATGAACGTGGCCAGATGGACAGTCCCCAGTGCAGCCATGGAGAAATTTCCCTGGTTACACGCCGGCCCCAGACCCTCCCAGGGGGTTCTCGCAGGCTGTGCAACTGCTGCGGGCTGCACCCACCCTCCTGCCCGCCGCCAGGTCGGCTCTGAGCCGGCGACCTCCAAGTCATTCCCTCCATCTCCTTCCAACAGTCCCTAGAAGCAACCTGGTGCGAGAGAAAGGGACTTAACTGGCTTTTTTAAAGCCTCTAGTCAGGCACTTTGGAAAGTAAAATGCAGTCTCTGAGGTGAATTCTTTATTGCAAAGAATCTTCTTGAGACAATGGAAATAACTATCAGCCGTGCCACATCTAGCTGATAAATAATATTTCTTAATATAGTTTCAGAAAATACAGCTTATGTTTATGTGTTCAAACACATCCTCTTAGCAGAAAAATAGCTTCTTTATTTTTTCTGAAGATTAAAATGCCAAATCAACTAATTACTTTTCTTTGAAAACCTCTACCGCATAAAACACATACTCTCAGTGAACTAAATTGATTTATATTCAGCCATTAATTCTCTATAGCCCATAATTTGCAGAACAACAAAGCTAGTTGGAAAATGTGCCCTATTAAGGGACAAACAGCTTTCTGAATAAGACGGAGATATGTTGGTTTGGAAAAGAAACAGGGGTGCCGCCAAGGCTGGGGTGCACTGGGGCACGGGCACAGGCTCGAGGGGCAGTCCTGGAGAGTGTCCTGAGCTGCCATACAAATTCCCTGTAAACGGAATTTCCTGTCCTTGCTAAGGTAACGGTGAGAGCAAGGTACGTGTCCATGCAGCTGGGACAGTCGGTGTTACACGGGTAGCAGTAAATGGGTACAGCTCTGTGGTTTTTTCCCAAACTATTGGATGCTCTCTAGTGTTCCTGCAGTTGAAGTCTATGTATGTAATTCAGTTCGGTGCCATGACCTTTCCTTTTGGGAGGCTTTTCCATCGGCTTAAGAATATTCGAAATTTCTCCTAACATCTCCATTGGTCTTATTTGCATTATCCATGGAAGATTTTTTTTTTTTTTTGGTATTAGAAGAGTTAGAAAACTAGTAAAATCATATTAGGTTTCCTCCAGTATGTGCGTCATTGACTGGAATCGAGATCTTGATAATGAAATTGGAATTTGTCTACCTCTGGTTTGGGATAGTAACAAGAGGATGATAGAATAATCTGGGCATTAGGTACAAAACTGCTGGGTTTTGGCAAATGACCAAGATGATACCGAATATTGTGACTGACAGGAGGATAGTTTGGACTCTGTGTGCAGACCGGACACGGAATTGGAGGCTGAGAGGGTGTGGGAGGCCTGAGAGGGTGGGAGGCCGTGATGGTGTGGGATGCCCGGAGAGGGGAGGCCGAGAGCATGGCACACCTGCTCAGGGGAGGGGCCCCTGGGGCACCCTTGGGTGGGACCGGCCTGTGTCCCTGGGCTGGGGTGGCCCCGGGGACAGGCGAGACCCGGGGCAGCTGAGGGAGGCTGCGGGGTGGCTGCCCGACATGGAGGCTTTGTTGCTCGTTCTCCAGAATGCTCCGCTCTGCTGGGAGCTGCCGGGGACGGTTTTGAACATTTGGGGACAAGCTTAGAGTCCTCATGAGTCACTGGATGGCAGGAAAGCCCCCGCTGTCCCTGCCCACGGCTGGCAGCTCCCCGAGAGCCCCGGGGCTGCGCGGCTGCAACCCCAACGGGCACAGGTCCGGGACTTCCAGGAACAAACACGAGCAATAAGTGTGTACATTTGAATGGTGATTCTCTCTGATGTTGGATTTTAGGTGAGATCACTCGCTCTGCCTGCAAGGCGTCATCTGGTGTGTGTTTTTATGGGAATCTTCTGTTTGTTCCCCGAAACAGGAGTCTGTCAGGCACTGAATAAATGCAGGCAGGGAGGTGTTACAGCACAGGAAACAGAAACATAGTCTTAAACAAATTAAAAGGATGGTAATTAACCAAATGAATTTAATCCTGGAGATAATCAGAGGAATACATTTAGAAGGAAAATAATCCCAATTCTCAGAAAACAGTAATTAAAATATACTCATTTTGGGGAGCTAGATTGGAGGCAGCAAAGTAGAATAAAGCCATGATGGATGCTCTTTGGGACAGCGTCTGGCGAGGCCCTGATGTGTGATCTAAACATAGCCCCTTGATAGGATCAAATTCAGAGTTTGGGAAACATCTCTGAATAAATTCTTGAGATGCTGAACGGAGCACAGAGCACAGCCAGTTCTGTTATCTAGGTCGGCTGAGAGAAAACAGGGGATCAGTTTCATAACCATGTATTTAAAGGGTGTCAACAGTGGGGAGGTGAAAGAATTTAGGGTGGATAATTGACAGATAAACGTGGGACAAGGTGGGAAGATGCAGGCATCAGGGAATCACCTGCATACGCCAACGTGTCAGGCTGGAGCAGGCTGCCGGGAGAAGCAGCGAAAGCGCTCCTGTGACTGACACGGTCCTCGAGGATGTGCTGGAGGAGTCAATCACCCAACAGGTCTCTTCTGCTTTCCATTAGCCCCGGAGGATCCCCAGCGGGGTCTGAGAGCAGGGAGATTTGACGGGGGAAAGGGAGGTCTGGGGGGCAGAGCGGGAGATTGTATTGGTGCGTGTTGTTTGAAAATCCCAGCCTGGGTGCCGTGTCTCGTCCTCTAGCAGACGTTAGCTCGGTGTGTGGGTCTTTGGTTTTTCCTTTGGGTTCTCTTGTCCAGGTCTCAGATGTTGTCTTTTGTGGACAAAACTAGAGACGGGTCATGGCAACAAAATAGTGACTCGTGCCAATACATTGAAAGCTATCAAGTTTAAGGAAGTTTCAGGCTTTCTTACAGTTGAATCTGTTAGAGAGGGAGCAGTTGAATAGAGTACAGAACTAGAAAAAAAAAAACCAAAACAACACAACTATTTGTTTCCCAGAGTAAAACCAATTCCTTTTAGGATTTAGTCCACGAAACAGTTACAGTGTCCAATCCTCTTTGGGAGTCCTACCCCTTTGGGGTTCTGGATGAGCAGATGCACCTTCTCTACAAAATACGTATAAATACTGTTTTTCTAGGAAACGCCCATCTGATCTGATCACAGCGTATTGTGGATTGACATCTGTTTGTGCACACAATAATTCATATTGGTCTAGTTTATTATTGAAACTGCCAGCAGGTGAATCGATGGATTGATGAGAAGCATATTTGGATATTAATTTTATTTTATGGAAATGCCTGCAGAGAGGACAGATCATGCTGGGATCTCTGGGAAACAGACCTTTCTAGGATTGTCCAGTCTTTACCTGCCCAGTAAATGGCCAGAGGATGGAGAATGCCCTTGGAAGGAGTTCCATCCCCCAGGGGGTGCCTGGCGTGGACGCACCGAAGGGTGTCTCTAAAGGGGAGGCGATGTCTGCTGTACCCTGCTCACTCAGATGTACTCAGTCTCATGCAAATAAACTAGATTAAACAAGATGCTCCTAGGATTATTAATGAACTTGAGATCTTTAAATTGCATATTAGGGGGTTTCCACTGGATTAAGTCCTCTGCACATCACAATGCTCTTATCTGGAATTTATCTGCATGCAATAAAATGAATAAAAACTGAATTAGAAAGAAAATGTCAATAGAAATCACATAAATTATCATGCAGATTTATAATCTCTAATAATTACTGTCTTTTCAGAGTTTGTATATTTTTTGCCTTCACCCAGACTTCAAATGTTTCACTTTAAATTTACATTCCTAGTCTTGCATCATCTAAATTTATGGTAGGTTGCCAGACTCTAGAGCTTGGGCAGCAGCTTTGCACTGATTACACCAGCACTGGGCTGTGTCATACAACTCAGCTGCTCTTTTTCAAACCTCTGAGCCTTGTGCGTGTTGGAGACTCCTAATGGAGATGGTAAAACAGGACATGTTGTCTAGCAGGTCACCTCCTACGATATTCAGCATTGAACTCAGAGGTTTGCTCTCTTCATTAAGGCTCTCAGGAGAAAATTGTTCACTGGTAGAGTATCTGGGGGGTGATCTGAAATGTCGTGTGGGCAAACTGACTGTGGGGATTGAAGATGATACTGGACATGAGAAATAAATAGCACGAGAACTAGCTTGGAAAAGCGGGCTGGTAACTGACCCCACTGATACCACTGAGTAACACAGCCCGTGCTTCCCAATCTTGATCCTTTCCTCCGAGCTGTCAGTCAGTCAGAAGGCTGTAAAACACTAAACGGCTTTAAAACACGTCAAGCTTAAAAGTAACATTTAATGAATAAGAATTCTGTGCTCTTGAAATAAATACAGAACCCATTTTCCATCTGTATCTGCAGCACAGTGCTCCTCACAACCTCTTGTTACAGAAATACTTTTTCAGTCTGGCATGTTTTTCCTTTCCCCAGCTAATTATGTTCAGTTTCAAGTAGGTGCTCTGGAGTAACAAGTGACTGTCATTTAGGAAGTCAGAGTCAGAAGGGATACAGAGTTTCATGAAACCTTTTGTGACCTTGGAATGTAGCAGACATTTTTCTTATTTTTTTTTTTGTTTGACTTCTTCAAAGGAAGACCTTCAGCCCTTCTCAGATTCAGCCATCTCTATATTGCAGTCATTAAAGATTCAGTAGCACCTTTTAAGTCCATGTTAGGAAATTCAAATTTTTCAATTTAGTAAAGTTGTGTCTCTTTTTCAAGTACCATACTGCTCATTTTTTTGAAGGTCTTCCAGGATTTCCATGGCTCCTCACAGAGCAAGAGCCAGAATGTGTTGTTTTAATCTAAAATCTCAGTGCAACGGGACTGCGTGTATTCTATGTCTACAAAGTTAAAAATGTCACGTAGGCTAAGAAGGAGCCCCTCAGGTGACCAGTGTATTTCTGCTGTGCTGCTGAAGTCCTTTTTGAGCATGGCTTGGTTATTTATCACTTATTTATTTATTTCTATATTTGGGATTGGACCAGAAGGAGAAGCCTCTTCTCTCCAAGGTCTCAGAGCTTTTAAATGTTGGAAGGTTGAACCGCCTCGTCGTACTGAGCTAAACTGCAGTGCACTTTGAAATCTGCTTCAAGATCTGAACTTTGTTAAATGGCCCTTTCTCTGTTTAATGTTAGAGGAGGAAAAGTCTAAGCCTCTGAGTGGATTCATAGTCACACTTTAATTAATCATATTTTTACAGCATGCTGCCAGCAACTGTCAGGAGGAAGGACATGCCTCTAATCCAAATTCACAACAAAAAATAAATGCACTAGAAATATCCCCAGCCGATAAACAGACTCATCCTCTAAGAAATAATACCCTTCCCGCAAACGAAACTCAGAAAAACTGATGCGAAGCAGATTTCTTCCACTCTAGCCCCAATCGAACAAGGTACATTCGCTAAGCAGGAGCGAGTGCCAGCAGCAGCGCGCTCCAGGGGCCTCGTTTGAGCACAAGTGGAGGTGTAGGTGGTGAAAAGGAAAACTCTTTGGCAAGGAAATAGATTTCAGTTTCAGCCTCCCCAAAGGATCACTCTGAAGAGCGAAGGGTGGGGTAGGGAGTGGGAACAGGAACAGGATCTTGGAAAGATCTGACACATTTTGGAATCCCATCTCAGGCTACGGTGAACTGAAGAAATTCATTGACCATTATGTGTGTGGGGGGGTGAAAATAACCCTTTTGTTGCTGCATGTGGGGGCTGCGCGTTTCTCAAGGCTAATACTTTCTAAAACAAGAAAAATGACTGCAACGAAGCTCCACCAGACCGTGGTTCTTAGAGAGAGGCAGGGCAGAAGAGGCAGAGAAATGGTTGAGGCCGTGTTTGGGATGATGAATTTGAATCTTCCATAGTTTAAGTGTTCAGGAAAGGAAAAGCAACTCACTTTCCCTCACTGTGCTCTGGCTGCCTCGGCACACAAGGGAAAAATATTAACTTGGTAAAGGATGATGAGGAAATTTTTCTCCAACTGACAGGGTGTGTTTGACTTGCCTGTATTTTGGGTTTTTGGAACTTTTTTCTTTTCTAGTTAATATTCAAGCAGCTGTTTGGAGAATAGTTTAGCACTTGTCTTTAAAAAAAAAAAAAGGAATTCCTCATGCTGTTTATTTTCAATCTTTCGTTTTTTTCCGATAATCGTGAGTCAGGGTAAGTATAAAGCAGCTGAGACAGAGCAGGGCTTAGGAGAGAAATGTGTAAGAAAGGATGGAATGCCTGTTATTTATTTACTCCTTAAGATGTCGGAGGAGTTACCTGGGATGCAGGGCTTCCCTACAGCTCAGGGTGGGATCAGCTGACTCAAGGGCAGCGCAGGTGGGGTCAAAACTTGTCCTCAAAGCCCCACACTCATGGGGAGATGGTTTAAATGACTGTGGTTGGGAAGAACTAAAGTGCATGCCACGGCCCTTAGAGGTGCAGAGGGGTGGAGGGGAGAGAATGAGACGTCTCTGGTCAGGCCAGGTTGCAAACACCCAGGAGGGAGGAAGAACAGGCAGATCCTGGCAGTTTCTCCCAGACCAGTGGCTTTCCTGTGCTACTGGTTGGTGACACCACCCTCCCGTCCCACCCGCTATTAACAGTGCGAGACAAGAGGAGCTTTTGGGGTGGACAATGCTGTGTGTTGAACAGAAGAGAAAAAGGGAGGATTGGCTCCTGGATCTAGCCCGGCCAGGCTGCACAGAGGGAGGAGAGAATCGGTTCGTACGTTGACTGCAAAGAGGGACGTTGCCGTTGTCAGTGCTCATAACTCTTCTGTGACTAAGCACAAGTTATCTCTCTCCAGGGCTTTCGCCAGTGCTAAAACCCAATTAAACCATGTTAAAAGAAACCTCCCAAGAACTGACAGCAAAAATATATTGACCTTCTCTGGCAAATGTTGGTGCTGCCATTGCGACTGTTGTTTTTATTTCCGTTCTGTCGGGGTGCCCGGTGCCACAGCCCTCGGGCAGGGCCTGGGCTTTGCTGCCTGTTTTGTCCCCCCGGGGGGAGGCAGCAGACGCCGCCTGCGCTCGCAGGTCTGTCTGTTCTACCCGTCCCCGTGACGCCGCAAAGCTGGTGTTCCCCAGAGCTTGTCCCGTCAGACTTTTCTTTTTATGCCTGTCACTGCTACTGGCTTCTCAATGTGCTCCAAAAAATCTGAGATATGTTTTTTCTCCCTCTTTTTGAGTGGTTTAATTTATTTATTAATGACATCCAGAGGGCACAGTAGTGATGGATTCTATTACGATGACTGCAGTAAAACTCTGTACTTATACTAAGTTACTGGGAAAATAATATATTAATTAGACAGACTCTGGGGTTAACTCCGTGTAGTTTTGGTCTTCCTTGTTGATATATTTTTATGAACTTTAAAAAAAAAAAAACAAAAGACTTGGCCGGAATTAAATTGGGAACAACACAAAACCCCAGGCATTTCTGAGCTCCCCTGGGGAAATCGCAGTAGAGCTTGGTCACATACATCCCTCGGTCTTTCTCTGAACCTGCAACCCTGACAGTTTAACACTGTGTGGCTTCTGTGGCTACCTGTCCTCAGAGCTGGGGCCTCCAGATTCACTGTTACCAGCCACTGCCTAGCACAGTCTGACCCCACTGCCTGACAGGACAATGTGCCTTGGTCGCGTTGCAGTCACCGTCACGCCGCGGGGCTGCTCTCAACCCTCTCTTTGTGCATGCTGAGTCCTTAGCACACGGGTGGAGGTGATGGGCTGACACAGTAGAAGGCACAGGTCTGCTCAGAGAAAGCATATCCTGACATTTTTCCCTTTGTACCCACTCACAGTCTGTTAATACTGCTACTGCTTTTGCACATCAGTGGAGAAACTCAAGTGCCCCTGATCCCTCCCAGCTGCTGAGCTCCTTTCCAGTAAACAGCCTCTGGTATTCCCAGGGTGACGGACAGTCCCCCTTCATGACAGCAAAACAGCTGACAGCACAATTCAGCCAGGAAACTCAAGCTACGTCCGTGCCTTTTGCTGCCTGTACCTCTACCCTCCGAGTCAATGGGAGCTTTGTCACTGACTTCAGGAGTGTCAGGTTTGAAGCATTAATAGCCCAGTGACCCAGGAGTACTGTCACGGCTTGGATGCAGCCAGGGGCCTTTGAGACTTTGATTTTGGGGATGTATTTGAGCGATTAATCATAGTCACAATAGACACGGAAGTCTTTATGGCCTGCCACAAGCTGTGATTCACCAGAGCGAACATCCAGGTTGTTTGCAGTCTTCCAACGCTTTGTTTCGGTGAGTTGCTCTCCTGCAGTACTAGTCCAGGACTAGCCGCGGCGTGCCGGCGCTCCCAGCGGGGGCCGGGGCGGGAGGGACTCGCGTGGGGGATGCTGCAGCTCACCGAGCAGGTGTGAGGTCGCCTGGGAAGGCAGCACACGTTGTCCCTGCTCTAACAGTTGTTCGGCTTTCCAGAACCTGCCCTGATTCATGTCAACGCTAACAACATCCCTCATTTTCATAAAATCGTATTTTGTAACATTGACATGATTTGAGTTTTCACTAGTCAAAAGCCACGGTTTCATTTCTTTCCTTCCTTCTGTTTTTCCCCTTTTTGTTTCATGAAAAAGTTGAAAACGGTCTTGAAATGAGGTCATCGACTAGGTAGCCAGAAAAAGCCTGTATTTTCAATTAAAATAGCAAAACCGTTTTTGTAAGACCTTTTTTTTCATCCAGTTTTAGAGGTAAACATCCCAATCGCTGCGACATCTAATTTCTATGACATAGTGAAATATACATAGAGATGTTTTTAAACTTTTGGTTACTATTACCATTGTTTCTTTAGTCTTTGCAGCGGTCTGGTAACAACCAGTGTCAAACTAAAAGCCTGCTGCATGTTTTCTCCCACAAAGAATAGTTTTCTTCTGTGAACGGTACATAAGTTATATTTAACCCGGAGAGAACAATACACTGAAAGACAATACCGGTGACGGTCCCTGGTGAGAACATTTGTACAAGGCAACAAATTTGAAAGTAGCGGGGGTGCTCCTGTGGGGCCAAGGCTGTACCAGCCCCAAGCCACACCTGCCTCTGCAGCAGAGCTGAGACATTTCTCCTTCAGAGCCTTTTGCTCCTGGGGTGCAGAAGCCTGGGCAGGGCAGCGGGGTAGCTCTGTCGAAGGAAGGGTTCACGTGGCTGCCGGTGCTGCGGGCAGCGGGACTCTCGCCTCGTGCCATTTAGAAAATGGTGTTTGATCTGATCCGGTTGCCTCCGTTTGCCTTTTCCTGCAAAGCTCTAGTCTAGTAAGTTCAGAAACATCCATAAACTAAAATTTCAAGTGGAATTTGAAAACAGGGCCTTGACTTTCAGGTATATGGACTCACGTGAAAGGTCCATGTGACTTCCAGAATATTTTCTTGTTTTTAAATTAACTCAGACTCGCATAAAAGTAAGGACTTTTGGGCGTGTTTTCTTTTGGGGATGAGGATGGGTTGCGTTTGGGGGATTTTCAAATCTTTTAAGCTATTTGCCAGTGTGAGTTGTGATTTTTAATTAGTATCCTTGTCTGAGGACTTCTTCCCATCTGATTTTTATTGCTGGCGGTGTCAGCTCCCATTGGAAATACAGCGCCTGGCACATCTCACGTTCACTTGAACAGCTTTAGCTCGCAGTACGGAGGAACGCAGTGTCTTGGTGCTGCAAGGGGTCGCTAGGAGCAGATACAGATGCTTTTATAAGTGTTCCCTCTCTAGGTTGTTCAGAGCAGATAAACTCACTCCTGTGCAGAGGGCTCACGTGTGGCCACAGCTGTGGTGAGTGTGCCCAGTGGGAACGAGGGGATGGGGTGAAGGGGTCAGCACTGGGTTTAGGTGGGCTTTGAGGCCCGCACGGGGCTTCTGCTGGCTCTCCACACAGGCACGATTCTCATTCTCGTGCCTTTTGAGGGATTTGCCTGTTTGTTTCCTCAGAGCTGCTGAAGCACGTTCCCCACCGGAGGTCAGGGTGTTCTTTATTGAGTTATATGAAAAAGTTGGACAGGTAATAAGAAAAATCTGGCCAGGGTGCCTTACACTGGGTTTTACTCAGGCAGCACTCTGCTGTATCTCCACTGCTTTCCAGCTTAATTTTTTTTTTTTTTTTTAGTTTTCTACAAGTAAGTTGTCTCCACTCCCTACCAGATGTAATTTTTCCTTATGCTTTTACCTGGGGCCAGAAAATGAAAACTTCCCATTCTGCCTAGGGTAAGTGAAACTTTGCAGTCCTTCACTGTGGAAACCAAATTAGTTAATAGTATTTAACTTTTCCTCAAAGTCCAAATGCTCTGTTTGTATGTGATTTTTTGGGAAAGCTGCACCCTTACACCCCTCTCCATTGTGGCCAAGGCAGAAAGGAGGCTGGTAGCATGGAGGGTGGCCAAACAGCCAGCAATATTGCTTTGTGTTAGGGGTTACCAAGGGCTGCATCACAGTCAACAGTATATATCATCAAGTTTTTGATCCATAGAACCTCCTCACAGCACACCAAGACAATCTTATAACGCCTACAGTAAGATACACAACAGGGAAATCCTCCTCAATAGCACTTTTATCATTAGTTTCTTTGGGGCCTCCAATGTCATTTTAGCTGAGCCGGTGGGTGAGACCACAAATAATCAAACCAGTATATCCTGTAAACTGTACTGGTGGCCAGGGCATGTTGGCTGCCACCTGTCTGTGGGCACACTCTGTTCCGAAGACACTCTGTACCGACGCCCTCTGCGTGCCCGGCACGGTGTTCCCCACCTCGCTGCCTTCTGTCTGCTTAACAAATTGCACTGATTGTCCAGTTAAACACACTTGGGAACTGGGATATGCCACACGCAGGGGAAAACTACAGCCACCATCTGTGTGTCTGTGCGCCCCCCTGCTTCCAGAAGCTGTCAGGAGAGTCTGCTTTGAATAATTCAGACTCTGAGCTGCAATTTGTAAGATAAAGGAAAATAAAAAGTAGCCTGTAGCTGTCTGCAGCGGCAGTAACTCCTTCTACCACAGTTCAATATCCCGCAATTGCCTTTAGGAGTGAGCTGGACAGGCGGAGTTGTCCACGCCTGTGCTGGCTTGGTGCGGAGCTCCTGTAGTGCCGTCACAGTAACACACCTGCGTGCAAACGCTCCTGCTGGAGGCTCGGCGCTGCTTGTTTCCTCGGAGCTGCTGGAGCACGTTCCCCACCGGAGGTCAGGGTGTTCTTTATTGAGTTGTATGAAAAAGCTGGACGGTGTTTTCAGCCCAGATCGGGGTTTTCCCCCATTGCTTCCCATCAGTGGTCTGTGTCATTCCACAGGTGAACTCCAGCTGCTAACAGCCGTGCGAGTGCGAAAGTCGCGGCGGGTCTGAGCTAAGCTCAGTTGTGGTTCCTCTCTGGGAATTTTTTAAGCTAGTGTAATTTTACAAACTTGCATACAGTGCTGTGTAAGCAAACCAGCGTGATAGAAGAGTCGGCAGAGAGAAGGACGATCTGATGACTTTTCTTCAAAGTCAAGACTGAGGGACTGCAGTGCAGAATCTATCCTGCCACTTCTTTTCCTTCATTTGAATCTGAGGATTCCCGTCACAATATTTCTCTGAGCAGTATTTCACTTCATTAGTTTGTATTGTTAACTGTGAAAGTCCTGTCAGTTTTTATCTATTGTTTCCTGCCAAGTGCTTTAAACAATCAGAGCTAAATTATACAGCTATTTCCTTAAGCAGCTAAATGACAGTCTGCTGATAGTCATTCAGTTGCACAAGATTAAAATAGATAAGTTGCCAGATAAGTAGCAGGTTGAGGAGTTCCTCCCCTGTGCATTAGCGAAAGGATCGTGCCTCATCGTTTTACAGCTGCCCTCCCCAGGAAAAACCTCTTGCTCGGTATCATCCTGCTCCTCCGTGCCCCCTTCCCCTCCCTCACCCCACGGCCCTGCACCAAACAGGTCGCTGCAGAATGGGAAGCAGTTTTTTCAGTGTTGTTTAGCTTGCTGTGCTTTGAAGAACTAAGTACTTTCAGATGTTAAAGCATGTTCCTAAGGTAAAGTGATGAGGCGGAAACAGTCTTCAAGGCTGCTGAGCCATTCCCATCGGGATCAGAAATTTTCTGTGGGGAGACAAAGATTCGTTCCCCATCTCAACCGAAGGAGCGGGAGAAAGCTATTAGCCTTGATTCACTGAAGTGCTTCTCTTCAGGAAGACATTAAGGAGACCTTACCGCAAGAAACTTTTAAGGGCACATTTTACAGCTTAAATCTACCTCTACAATGAAGAGACTTGCTGACAGAAATAAAGGGAACAACAGACTGACGCGTGCAGAGATGTCTCATGATTTTTAAAACGTAAGGTCATCGTTTACAAACTTGGCTCCTTCAAGTTAGGCATGCAGATGCTTATGTAGGTACATAAATAAGTGGCCTACTTTTCCGGGATGCTGAATCCATTAAAATCAATGGAAGTTCTGCATCTCTAAATAAAATGTCACTTATTTTTGCTAGCTAATTTTAGGTACCCAAATACAGCAACTTTGATCTGAAAGAAAAAGATTTTTTAAAACACTGCTGAATTTTGCCATGCTTCTGGGACACCAAACTCCAGGGCACGTGGTTAAGGCCTGGCCTTCAGCGGAATTCAGAGCGAGGTAGGATCGAGCCCTGCATGGAGAATTCGTTTGGAATCACCTTAGCATAGAAGAAGGACATTGTCTGTGGCGTGTGAAGTGCACATGAAACTGTTCGCTTTCAGCTCACAGCCTAAGTTAGAGGGCAAAGTGAAAGTATCAAGCAAAACATGCCAAAGCATGCTGTAAAGATCTCTCCATGGGATCAGCAATTCCTGTAAAGGCGTTTTTGAAGCCATCACGTTGGTCAGGCCGGATGCAATCTCTGTGCATTGTCCCTCGCAAAGAAGTTGCCAGGTCACAACTTGTTTTCTTGCTCGATCTGATCAGTGCTTGTAATGTCAATGTGGTCTGTGTAAAATGAAGTAAGAGGTTTGTCACATGCTTTAGTCTGTAGTTTTATAGCACTAAATCTAAAAAATGAGACAGGCGAGTGTCCTTTTGTCCTGTGAGGTCATTGATTTTCATTTCCTGCTGTGCGTGGTAGCTGTGTCAGCCTCTGTTTTGCTCTGCAAAACATTAAATCAGAAAGTCTACATCAAGAACTTTTCTTCTAATGCATTCTCTCTCCTGAAAGTAAGAGCTCTTCTGATTAGCATTTCTGTCTTGTACTTGAACCATGCTCTGATCATGTCATAGATACCCCTTCTGAAGTCTCTCGAGCTACCCAACTTGTGTAGCATCATGTTCAAGTTGCCTTTCCCCTTCTCTTCCCAGCCTCAACATATTTCCACAGTGTGTATCTTGAACTCCTTAAGTAGCATTCAGTCTTCTCCCTTATAATTTTCTTTATTTCCTTACCTGACCCGGGGTTTTGTGTCATCTTTGTGCCTTTTTGTCTGACAACGCCAATATTTAGAAACTGTAGCCTGTCCCCTCCACTCAGCACTCTCCATTCCCCCGAGCATCCGTCATGCCCCTGCTCCAGGTCCTCCCTCGGTAACCATTCCTCCGCTCCAGTCCTCTAGACCTGATCTTCACCCACATGTGTCTGTTCTGGGGAGTTTTGTTCTTTTTCACATCGCCTGATTTCCAGTTAGACTCGGACCCAGTAGTCTTGTCTTTTCCTGCTTACAACACACCCGCCGTGAAGAGCAAAGGCCATTAACACCGGGTTGTGATGTACTTGTCTGCTCCTGCACAAAACATTTTCTATTGGTGAAATGCTCCACTGATGTCAGCAGTAAAAGTTTTCAGCAAATTTTTAATTTACTAAATACTTTCAGATTAAGGATGAACCTGGAATGGCTTACATACACAAGACATTCAAAGGCCAGAGGGACCATGCAAAAAAGTATTCGTTTGAATACAATTATTTTCCAAGAGAAAAAAAAAAACAACAAAACTCTTTTTTTTTTTTCTAAACTGGGTCAACACTACATCTGCAGCACTCAGCCATTTTACACATGACACGATCACCCACTCTGTTTATCTTTAGGCAATATGCTCTTGCAAACTGCCAATTAATTGCATATTTGGTGCCTGCTCTCTCCCAGCATCCTGGATAAACACAGCGAAGCCAATCAGAGGGGAGCTGCTCTTGGCTGCGAGGGGAAGGAAATCTGTCATTGTCTCAGCCTTGTTATCTGCAACCAAGGCAGACTTTTTAGCAGCATTCTGCTTGTAAACACCCTCTTTAGACACTTTCTGATTTACATAGATGGCATATCAGCCATTGTCTGCGGCACTACCTGAGGATTTTTAAATAATTGCTTTCCAAAATATTGGATGCAGGCTGTCCCTGATAAAAGGCAAGGGCCATCGATGTGAGTAAAATGTGGTAAGCTAAGTCCTTAAAATTAAGATAAAGCTGAGTCCAAACAAATGTAAAAGAGAGAAAAGGGGAGAACGGGATATTGAGACTCAGTCTGTAGTGAGCTCTGCTCAGAGGGTCCTTCCTGTGGATTTTATCTGGCTCGCTGTGAGGAAGGTTTGGGGGCAGCTCTGGTTGTGACGTGGCCTTTTCAGAAAGGTTCAATCTGTCAGTGTTAGCCCAGGGCTACCTTCTCCTCCGCTCTAAGTTGGAAGTATTTCCTACTCTGTGCAAGAGTCATATGTTATTTAAATCTACATCCGGACAAAACAATAAGCCATAGGAATTAATCTCCATTGCATGCAGTGTTTTCAGACTGGCTATATTCATCCCTTCTGTCTCTAATTTCTGTGACGACTGAAATCCCGAAAGAATACACTGGAGAGATGATCCTTCACTGGGTTTGGATGTGCACTAGCTGCAGCCTAGCAGGTCTTCTCCCTGTCTTTATTTCTATCGTGCTCTAAAACTAAGTGACTTCAAAAGAGGCTCAGCTGGATCTACAGTGGCTACAGAGAGCCAGGACAAAATCTTCTCCTGGGGCAATCCTCAAGAGGATTTTAAACTGCCATCTTGACATTGAGTTATTGTAAATTAACTGTTGCTTCCAGGCAAGGCATGATGAATGGTCTGAAATGAAGAGATAAGCGTATATATGGATACATTCTCCCAGGCTCTCATGGACCTTCTGTGTTAAAAGCATCTGGGAATAATTCCTAAGACAGGGAATAGTCAATGCTGGGTCAATTCTTATTTTAATGTGCCCATGTATATAGAGAATAAACGAGCGGATTAGTTCCAACTGATAACCAGTGGTAATGCAGAAGAAAAGCAAGCTCCTTGTGTCCGTGTTTTAATTGTGTCATTTAATACCTAACTACTGGCAATGCCCTAAGGCCATAAGTTGAGATGAGTTGTGACGTGTTTTCTCTGCCAGCTCGATAGCACAGCCAGCTCAGAATCAGTGTGAGCAAGGGAGGGATCCCACAAAATGGGAGACTTGCAGTTACCTGCGACGGCTGCTTCAGTCCAATCCCGCCTCTGATAAATCAGTGAGAACAGAAACCTCGGTGGCAGGGGCATCTGGCCTGCAGACACCCAGCACGTGCTTGTCCCTCGGTTTTGCATGTACCATGATTTCTGGTGCAGGAACAACTGAGTTCAGAGGAAAAGCGATGCAGGCTGAAGGGAGTGCGTGCCCACATGTCGTGAGAGCCAGCTGCACAAATCGCACTTGGGAGATTAGAAAGGTGCTTGTTTGCGTCGGAGGGACAGCGAAATACATCTTGTGATTATCCACAAGTTGCAGGAGAGCTCTTGGCATAAGGCTGGGACACTGAACAGAGGTGTAATAGGAAACATCCTGGCAGTTCCGCCCTTCCACTTACTTCTCTCAATAAAAACATGTCCGGAAGAATACCAAATCCCTGCTCATTGCTCTCCTGAATCACGATGAGCCTTGGTTCATTGCAGATGCTCTCGGTTCCCTTTCTCATTAACTCAGGGAATGGTACAAACAGCTGAAAGAGCTAATCTGACCATCCCCGCTGTTTGTGGTCATCACCAGAGCAGCGAGTCTAAACATTTGCCATCAGAAATGAGTGAAAAGCACTGCCTCAAGGAGGACGTGTTTTGGGAGAGAGGGGAGGAACTGGGAGTTGTGGGAACTTGAACAAAATATTCCGTTGTTGGGTTGGTTTTTTTTTCCTTTATTTCCGTAATGTGCCAGAATTTTCTCATTGACATGGTGAAGTAAAATCTGTTGGATTGAGGCTGCTTACCAGGTCGTTGTGGAGTATTGTAATATTGAAATATGATGGAGATGAGATACACATGTTGCTGTCAGGAACTAGTTTATTATCGCACTGGGTATGGCTAATAATGCAAGTTTCAATTTCAAGGGGACTTGAGGAGAATGTCCTTTAATTCCTATGTGTCTGGATTGTGGACATATTCCTGTGTGTCTGGACATTTTTTTACAATTTAAAACGTGAATTGTAAATACCAATAGAAGGAGGCTGCAAGCTAAGCAGACAGCATTTATAGTTTCGGTTTGAAAGATTAACTGCCTTTAGGAAGTAGTAAAGATCAGAGCTGCCCGATCCCGATGCAGCTGCCTCCGAAACATGTAGACATTGCAAGGAGCAGTTGCTTCAGGAGCGGCACGTCTCGGGGAGGGTTCGGGAACGTGCCCTCCTCGAATGCGCCCAGCAGTGTCCAGTCTTCGGTAGGGCCGGCTGGCTGAGTGCCCCTCTCTCACAGGAATGGTGAATACGTAACATTTTGGAAGCGATGGGAGCCCGTCACTGAATAAAGAGAAAATCTTAGAATTAATGAGAGGTGCGGACAGAGGAGCCTGCGCTTATGTGCAAACTCTCTCCCTTCTTACCTGTATGTTTGCTGTACTGCACTAATTATGTATGAGAAAGAAAAATGCTAGATGAAGTTTAATTAGGAATGAGCTGCTTTGTCATGTAAACGTGGAGTGTGGTGCAGTTTCTTCAGCCTGGATCGCAGCCAGTACCTGTGCGCGCTCCCAGGCAGCAGGGAAGGGGCTGGGAGCAGATGCCTCTGCTCCAAAGCACTGAGCCTCAAGGAAGGGTTTGAATTACAAAGGAAGGGAAGGGGCTGAGCTTCCCTCCCCCCCACCTCCCTCCACAAAGGGCAATAGTCAGTTTACTTTAATAACCACACTATCAGCTGCAGAGGAAGTCTTGCAGTCCGGGAGTCTGGGAGCAGTTTAAGAGCCAGCTAAACCCTAGAAGCCAGACTGCCACCGGCCCGGCCAAGGGAGGGCAGCGCAGAGGATGGACCCGCACTGCTCTCCGAGGAGCTGACTTTCCTGGGGACCTCAGAATTGGTTTTCTATCCTGATCTTCTTTTTCTGTCCCGTGGAGGCTGAGGTAGGTGTCTGGTAGTTTTCCACTTAACCTTTCTTTTTGGTGGTTCACTAGGATTTGCAAAATTACAATGGAACTGCGATGACAAAGTATTTCCTGCACCTTCGTGATCTTGGTGCTGGAAGTCGATGATCCAGATTTGAAAAGCTGCACCTTTAAAATCTTTTGAATCCATATACTGCTTTTTTTTTAAAAAAGGGACAGGGAGCAAATATGGAGAAAACAGACTTTCCAGCGCGTTTTTTCAGCTGGTGGGGACTGCTGGGGCTACAGCATCTTGCAACGCGTTGGATTTTCAAATGTTGGATGGCTCTGAACAGAGATCTCCCGAGGTCTGTCATTCGGTTCAATGGTGCAGATGTTTGTGCTGTTTCCTGTGAAATCAGCCTGTGGGGGTCGAGGCAGCTGCGCCTCTAGCCAACCTCTGTATTCAATCATCTGCCAAGAAAAGGAGTGTTCATGCTTTCTCTAGGCATTCGTGGGGGGAGAGAAAAAGATGCAGGAATCCAGTGGTAAAAGAGTTTGCTTGAAAGGTGTTTACTCGGGGCCCTGATACTGTGGCAAAAGGGATCCGGTGATTTGGGAGAGAGTGTACAGGCAAGCAATTCCCTCACATCCACCGGGAGCGGAGCGTGTGGCACTGCATACAGAATTAACAGGTTTTTTTCAAAGCGATTGTAAAAGATCTGTATGATTGAAGAAAAGAATTGGCCCTGGACTGGGGTAGGGTGTGTTTGCAAGCAGTCCCGGGTGTGTGTAGGCGGCTGTGTACGTGGTAAGAGTACAGCAGAGCTAACTTTAAAGGGAGATGTGCTAAAACTTATGTAATGTATGAAACTGAATGTCCTTTTCTGACATCCCTGCTGTGAACCTGAAAAGACTAACCCTGAAATGATTTTTAACGCTGTCTTTGTTAGTCATCCTTTATGCAATTTGTTTCTTTTCACGTTTCATTTTGAGTAAAAGGAGATAGGCTGGTTTCACTCCCCTCTCCACTCCTCCTCTATTGTTAGTCTCTCCCAGCTTCCCGTACAATTGTCCAGCTCTGCTCTTCTCAGAGCCCAGCGGAAAAGGATATTGTTGAAAAGAAAGAAAGTATTTCAAATTAAAGTCTGGCAAGCATTTGCGTCCTCATTAGGCTTCAGACACACTTCCTCCCTCCCATCTCTTTTTTCCCCAAAGTAGCAGGGTGACTAGTATTGCTTGCACCGTCTTAAACAGCGGCAGGATCCCTCTTAGCCATTCACTATTCAATAAATGCAGCAAAATACTAATCACAGTTTGAAAACTAAGCATATTTATAATAATATGTACAACCAGGAACACCTCAATAAAACGCAAGTAGTGAATTCTCAAGTTAAGAGAAGCCTCATTCAGCCTTGCCCCAGCAGCGACACTGAGATCTGCCCCAGGCAGGGTCGGGGGCTGTGGCTTGTAGGATGGGTGTAAGGAAAGGAGTGTGCAGTGAGGGAGAAAAGGTCAAGGCTGCGTCGGTATTTGTTCTCATTCGATCATAGCTTGATGTAGCAAATGGCAATTAATAGTCATGGTCATGTGCAGAGGTAAACTGATGCGACTCTCCTTGCTTCCTTTTGATTCCCAGCCATCTCTTCAGTCGTTTTCCTTTGAGCAGCACAGATGCAGCAGGGTTGGGCTGGGTGATCTTTGGGGGGACCCAGCCGGGAGAGCACGTGGCCTTGCAGCATGTTTGCACTGCGCGACGCTGCAGCGCCGTGGCTGGGCCCCGGGCACCACCCCCCTTCCCACTATGCAGCGAGTAGCGGGAGGTGTCCCCGGGCACGGCTGCAGTGCCTGGGAGAAGAGGGCTGCCGTGGGGGCTGGAGAAATAACGTAGAGTCTTGTGAGGCTAAGCTGCCTCCTGCGGCCTCGTTAATGACAATATTAGGACAGGGAGATGTGAATGAAGCAGGTGGAAGAGCAAAGGGAAGCCTCAGTGCAGCAGGAGAGCTCGCTGCGGACCCCGGTGCCGGCTGCTCCGTTTGCTCCCAGGCCAGGCTGCAGCCCTGGCGTGGCTGGTGGTTTGTCACAGCAAGTTGCCAGGATTTCGTGGCCCCTGGGTGCACACTTGGGAGGCTGGGAAGATAGTGAGTGGGATGAGAAAGCTCTCGGTAATTCTGTGAGTTTCCTCCTGCTGAAAGGGATAGGGATAACACTTTTTCTTGTTTAAAAGGTTCTCTCAGCTCCACTGGGTATTGTACAGAAAGACCTTCTCTTTGGCTTTCACCATTTCAGAGACCTGCAATTTGATGACAGATTTAATAATAGAAGATACAATTGTGATTTGTGTCGAGAAGAGCTATTGAAAGAACTTGGAGTCCCATCACCTGGGATAGCAAAATGGAAAGGCACCGATTTGTTCAGTCCCAATTTTAGATACTTGAGACACAATTTTTAAGACTTGTTGGGCATTGATGTCTGCTGGAGTTGTGTTAAATGCTGGACCTAAGCTGCCAGTTACTCCCGTCAGTGACCGTTTTAGATATACAGGCTTATTCATTTCTCACAAGAGGTTCTCCTTTCCCCCAGCACTGGTCCCTTCTTCCACCCCTTCACCATATAAGAATTTTTGGTTGTTTGGGGTTTTTTTAAACAGAGCCTTCATCTCTTTTTCCTCATGATATCCCTTCTACTGAGGTAATATCAGCACCCATTAATGGTAAGGGATAACTGGCCCCAGCTGGGGGCCGTGTTGTTGACCGTGTGTCCCAGCAGCAGTGAGTGGGGCTGAGGAGGTCCATGGCCTGGGTCGGACCTTTGCTGGTGGCACTGGAGATTCTCTGCATCTTGCTATGACTATTGCAGTGAGAGGTGGCAGCCTCTGCCCTGCTGCGATGGGAGGGTCTGGCACACTCCATTTCTCAGTAAAGAGCAGGATGCAGACTGGGCTGCAGTCAGTAGATTTACAGCAAAATACAAGAAAAATAAGAATTAGACTGATTGGTAGAATGTTTAAAAGGCTTTAACAAAGCCTCTAAGCAGTTTGTCATATCCTGCAAGGTGGTTGGCCAGTGGGCTGGACAGGCACGTTCTCGAAGGGATTGCACAATGTGGTGCATGTGCTGGTGCTGTCCCATGGGAGAGAGCAGAACGCCCCAGCACAAGAGATCCAAATTAGTCTTTCCACCTGCAGGACTGATGGTCACAATGCGGGACACTTCCCAGTGTTTATTGTCCCAACAGTCCATTTCATATCTTTCAGTTCCCGTTAGTTGTATTTGCTCTTTCCCTCCCTGCAACTCAGAGAATGGGCAGCTGCACATTTTAGCAAACTCTCCTGCTGGAGTCTGGTAAAGGTGGTCAGCATTGAGGGAAAAAGTGATTTGAAGAGAACATATAAAATAATGAGGAGAGTAGTCAGTGCCTGCAGAGCCTGCGGTCCTCACTGGGACTTGTAATGGTGGGCACGAGTAGGGCTGAGGGCATTAAATTACACAGACCATGCCAAGAGAGAAATGCCAGAGATGCCTCCTGTGTGGGACCAGGGCTCTCCCAGCCAAAGCACAGGGGAGATATTTAACTGCACTAACAGCAAGCCTTGTTTCTTTATGTAGAGCACCTCAGACTTGGCCTCGCAGAGCTCCTGAGGGTGTTGTCACTGAAATTGTCGTTCCTTTCGGGAGCCAGGTGACAGGGCTCCAAGTCGCGCCCGTGACAGCCCTTCTGCGGTGCCGCAGCTCGCAGCCGACTGCTGAGAGAGCACTGCTGTGCCGAGAGAGCTGTGCCGCCTCCGCCGTGTGTGTCTGTGTGTCTGTACATGTGCCGGGCCTCCGTCGTGTGGGGGGAGTCCGATACAGAGCCTGTGTCCTTGATAAATTGGGGTTACCCCCAGTCAGATGGCATCAACAGTTCAGGCTGCTTGCACTTCCCTGACTGTCCCCAGGTAGCTGCCCAGGGCACCTGCGGCACAAACCAGCCTTCTCCTGCACGGCCCCTCGGCCAGGACAACATCAATAAAAATGAGAATTTATGAGCTTTGTCATGTACAGCAAGCAAAGCATCGTGCAACAAATTAATCACTGATTGCGCTGCAGTGCTGGCTGGGAGCTTTCTGGTTCTCTCTTGGCACCGTTGCAAGGTTGTTAGTTAAAAAATGAGTTTGATAAAGAGTGACTCCCTTGACTCCCAGCCCTTCTGTTGCCTCTGTTACCTGCTCACCGAACAGGAGGCTCTGTTAGCCCAAAACATGCTTTTTACTGTGCAAGGTGCACCAGCTTTTAGTCGCCAGAATGGGACAGCACTAAGAGTTCTCTGTGCTTGTCTGTTGCTTCCTCTCCAATGATTTTGGGATGGTGTAACAGCCTGACTTCCAGTTTGGGCTGGGAGGAGCTGGGTACTGCTGGTCTACTGGAGACTTAAGGAACAAACAGTGCAGGAGCTTCTTTGGCCTTCAGCAGGAGGTTCACAGGGACCAAAAGGCCTTTGCCTCCAAGCTCTATTTCTTCCTTCACACATTTACAAAGCAGCAAGAGAGTGTCTTAGCTCTGGTTTTAAAGCACTCCCAGGTGCTTTAAAGGGGCTGTGCCATAGCAAAAGGAGTTGAAATTGGCTCTTGGTTCCTGCACGTGGCCTATAAATACTGATGGCATTGTTGAGTCAGCTGTCATCCTGTCCCTGAGCTCCAGATAGCATCCCCTGGCCTTCTGTAGGAAATTGTGTTCGCTTGTCTGTATGTATACAAAGACAGCTGTATGTATATGCATGACTTCTAAAATACAAAGTAGAGCGTCATTATGTAGCGGAAGCATAAAAACCTTCTTAACACTTGATATAATTCTGACACGTCTGTTAGCAGTGCTTAGTGAGAGATCTCAAAGCGTTTTTCATACATGAACCCACAGCAGCATACATCTTCCTAGTCCGTAAGGAGAAGCCAGAGCAGCGAATGGGTGTTTTATCCGAGTGACTTTTCGCACGGGAGAGCCGACCCATGCTGCCTGCACCCCCCCAGACCCTTCGCCTGGCTCCTGTGCACACCAGGGCTTTGGAGTCGGGTGCTGGGGCCGCGGGTTCCTGCTAAGCTGTTTCCCTTTCCTACCAGAGAGGTTTTACTCATTGTTGTCTAATTTCAGCAGACAGGAAAAATACCCACCTTTAAATTGTGTTGCCTGCCCTGTCCCCACAGCTGGTGCTAGCAATTGTCCCAGTGTTCCTACCCAGACCCGCGCTCTTTGTTTTCCTACGGGTAGCTCTGCGAGGTTATTGTTTCTGCAGTAATTTTATTTCTCCCTGACTGAGACCAGACCAGTGTTTCCTACTGACTCATGTCATCTGTTGATGGCCTCTTCCTTTCCCTCACATAACTCAGTGCAGGGGTGGGAGATGGAGGTGGGGCTGGTCCTCAGGGTTAGTGAGTGCTCACAGGTTACAGCAGCCCCCCGAGAAGCCCCGCAGAGGAGGAGCAGTAGAGCTGTAAGGCTGCTGCCGTGCTCTTCAGGCAGACCTGGACCCAGGCAAAGAGGCTGTAGGGGATGTTGTCACGTGTTTTGCCCCTTGGTATGGCAGACTAGTACCAGCTGAGTCCATCCAGCCTGATTTGCTCGTGATGGTGAACCCTGAGACCCCCGGCCACACAGATGCCGAGTGCTGCCTCAGAGACCTGTCAGATTTCCAGGCATTGCCTCAAACACTCAATAGGTCCGTGGAACGAGCTGCCAGCAGGTCTGGTGTAGCTACAGGTTCCGTTTGGTTCACCAGGCTTGGTTCTTACTTCTTTTTCCTTTCCATTTTCTTTTTTAAGAGTGCTCTTACATCAAAGCCAGGCCCTGTTGCCCATCTTTGGTGTTGGAGGGTGACTTGTCTCCTCTGCATGGAATGGAGCCCCCTCTGTTCCAGTTAATGCTAATGGCAATTACCCAGGCGCCGGAGAGGGAGCAGGGCATTCTACATCTTAGATGTAACATCAACATGAAATTTCATCACCTAGGTTTCAAGAAAAATAAAGTGTGGCTGGACTTAAAACACAGCGGTAAGGAGGAGTAAGGGCGAGAGCCTTTTATGAGCATTGAGAATATTTGTAGCTAAGCAACCAACATCAGCAGGAAGAATAAATCAAAAGTTTCAGGGCTCTGCCTGCCTGCCTTCAAGGGTCAGGAACTATATTTTCCCTCTGTTAACAAGATTGCCTTCCTTTGAAACATCAGCTATTAGCTACTGCTGGAGGCAGGATACTGTATTAGATAGACTAGAAGGTTGTTGTGGGATACTGGGCTAGAAACATAAATGGAAGGACAGAGAAGATAAGCATCTTGCCAAAGGCCACGAAGTGAGTCAGGACTCCCAGCAGCTTACAGGAAAATGCTCTTGGAAAAGTAACGTCTAAGACATACAGAATATTTTCTAATTACTCTTGTGTAAGTCCTCCTAACAACTCATCAAGGTAGCAGGTATAGACTATGCTCCCATTTCACAGATGGCAAAAGTTGAGTGACTGGATGACTGTAGTGGTTTGTGTTTGAATCAGAGAGTCTCTGTGGCTTTGTTCATTTTATATATTTGTACAGTTCCTGTTGCTTGGGGCACCGATCTCCATTGCTATGATTGCAACACAGATCTGAGGCCTATTAGATAATTGAGCTTTATTTTCTGCAAAGATATTATGCAGTGTTCTTCAGTAGGTTGCACCAAAAAACCTAGAAGCAAGACATTTTACTTTAAAATATATTTTATTTATAAAGAGGAAATTCCCCAGAAATGCCAATGGGAATGGCAGCAAATCAAATCCCAGCAGTTATTTTCTCAATGGAACTTCTTTTTTTTTAAATACCATCTTATAACCTCAGGGCATTTTCCATCTCCGCTTCTCCCTCCTGCTTAGTCAAGAGCTGGTTAGAAATGACGCTCCAGTCTGCACCCTGCGCTGGCAGCCCCACCGCTCGCCTGAGAGACGGGGCTCGTGCCTGATCCCCTTAAAGTACTCCTGAACCCAACTGCTGGAGCCCTGAGACCCTGCTAAATACACAGCTGTAAGACACCGTAAATCTAGGCCTTAAATAGACTTATTCCCTGATCGAGAGCCCCAGAGACCTCTTAGCCTTCGTAGACACTAAAGTTGGTGTTAATTATAAAGCTGAGTCTATTAAGGCCAGATCTCATGGTATTTATAGGGAACTGTGTTCCTAAACCAGGTTTATTATTTTAATGAGAGGAATGAACTGTAACACCGGATAACTCGTGTGGTCTTGGGCTTCAAGACCTGTCCCAGTACCGTTCACATTCCTTCTGGGCAGTGCTGCGCCAGAACACGCTTCTCAGCAGGAGGACTGTCCGTGTATTTTAGCACTTTATATGGCATTTCCTCCTCCTTTCCACCTAGAAAGCTTCCTGTAGCATTGAGCATTTCAGTGTTTAAAAAAGTGTGTCTCAGTTTTTAAGTATTCGTGCTTTTTATACGTTGATCTCTATTCAGAGCATCCTTTTAAAGATGACAAGCATATAACTTTTAGGAGGCAAATGGCTGGTTTTTCTGTCTTATTTACTGATACAGCTGTAAGCCTGGCTGATGGTGACTGGAGTTACTCGGCTGTGAAAAGCACTTACGGGTTTGAAAGCAGAGGGTGTTTCTGTCCATTAACACCAGTGTTCACGGAAGCCCAGCTGGGTGGGGAGTCCATTTAGTCCCAGTCCCACAGCTGGGCTCTGAAAGGCAGCTTGAGCTGACAGGTAGAGATTAAAGGGCTGTTGGGTGTATTTAGCAATAAGACTATGGTAGCATGACAGTAAATGATTTGGGGGCCATTATTAATGTTAACATTCATTCAGGATGAATTTTATCTTTCATATTAGAGAAACTATCACTTTTGGAAGTAACACAAACACAGTTTGAAAGCGGTACCAACTATTTTAAAAGAAAAAAAAAAATGCATTGGTAGTTGTGAGGGAGATACTCTGGAAAGAAAAGGTACAGCCTGGGTTAAGAGAAACCCAATGCATTCATATAGATCTAAGCTTTTTTGTTTGACATTTTTTCTCTCCCTCCCACCCACCTTGGGACTGAAGTGTGGTAGGACCTGATCTGCTCCCACTCCTCTGCGTGTAGGAGCTGAACCGCTCCGGCTGGTTCCCGAGTTATTCCCAGCTCCCAGTCCCTTCAGACCACGAAACAGCTCCCTGAGGCAGTGACAGAGTTTCTGAAATGCTTCCACAAATACAGATAAGCACAAACCATTGAAAAACAAACACTCCAACTCTCTCCCAAGCCTTCCTCTGCCTGCAGAGAGTGTGCTGGAGGGCAGACCCAGGGAGTGGGGGGACAGCCGGGACACCCGTGGGGTGGGCAGCTCCTGCCCCTAGT
>NW_020799122.1:2239762-2259897 GCF_003259725.1 Athene cunicularia | reverse complement strand
CAGGTTTCTTGCTCTGAATATGAGGAGAAATTGCTCTTCAGTGCTTCTTTTAGGGTATTTACCTCCATACGTGCCTCTTTTTCACTGTTATCTTTTTTTTTTCCCCCAAATCACAGCCTCTTGTCTTTAATTTTTACATTTAATGAAATAGCCCTGTAATTAAATGTTCTTTAACAAATCCCAGGGCAGGGTATCTCCTGACAAAAAGCACTCTGATTTTATTATTATTACTAATGCAAAGTAATGAAATGTTTGAATCCTTATCAAGTGTAATTCAGAGGGTTAATCATTTAAGTTGAAAGGAAAAGTTAGTTCTGTCCTTTATGCTGATCTGCACGGTGTCCTGTTCTTTACTGTTTATTTAGATCTTGAGACTGTATTGTCCTGGCCTAGAACATACAATACATGGAATTGCTCATATGATTGTATGAGTTTCTGTGTGCTAGCACGGTGTGGTTGAGTATGTTTGGTTTTCTAGTTCACTGGGCAAACAGTAAGGAGTTAAATATGAGGGGAGCTGAACGAGAATAATAGACTTTTAATGTCCGTGATGTCTAGCTTGACAAACCTACTAAGCACCTCACTAAGAAAATAGCAAAGTAAGCCTTAAAAACATCTGAACTTGCTGAAATGTTCTCATTGAGAAATAATTTTGCCTCTTCAATATGAACCACAAAAAACCCTCAGCTCTCTGAATCAGACAATCCCACATTTCCTTCTGAACTGGACTAGCCAGCAGTTCATACTCTGCCATCTCCCGCTCTGAGCTGTTTGTGTTAATTCTTTCCAGACCCCAGCTGAAGGCTGAGAAAGCAGTTGGGGCAGATGTTGGCCACCTGGGCTCTAGGAACAAGGCTTCCCAAAGCCGGGACAGGTTCAGCTTCCCAGAGCGATGGTTTAGACATCGAACCATTGTCAAAACTAGGTCAGCTGGCTATCAAAATCTGTGTTTGCTGCATATCCTGCTCTGGGGCATTTAGGGCTGGGCAAGCGTAAGGCAACTGTGGGCTGTCAGCATACAGCAACGTGACTGTGTGAGACGGGTCCCCCCTGCTGCTGTCAGTACTGCGCCGATTAAGGTGGCAACAGCAAGAGTCCTTTGGGTAACCAGAAACCAGCGTAGGCGTTAAAAGCGGTCATTGTTTGGTATTTAGAGGCCCTACAGATAAAATTGCATATCTCTGGCAAAGGGCATCTGCAGCAGATGCAGATAGCCAGGGAATGTATTTAATACCTCGCGAAGTAGCAGCCTGCAGGACAGGAGGCCGAACCTGCAGAACTGACAGTGCTGACGGCATCCCCAAATCTGTGTGTGTTGGACCTCCGGGACGGGGCAGGGAGACAAACAATCCTGAAACAAGGCATAGGGTAAGGTAAATCATTCCAAAGAAGGGCTTGGGAGGCTGGTGCCCGGGTTCAGGGCTGTGTCTGCACTGGATGTGAAGGTGCAGCAGAGTTTGTGTCCCCAGCGCCTTGCAGTAACCCAGTGCAAGGTCCTACACAGCCCTGCCTGACTCCTGCATCACTACCTGAGCACTGATCCTTCCTGTTGGCAGCTCTTCCACGGGAAGACACACTATCCTGTCCCACCCTGTCTTCAGTGATAGGATCACAGAATGGTTTGGGCTGGAAGGGACCTTAAAGCCCGTCCATCCTGCCCTTGAACCCGGTCAGTTTTCCATCCACCAACACCTCCGAGTCCTTCCTTGCAGGGCTGCTCTCAATCCACTCCCTGCCCAGCCTGTGTTTGTGCTTGGGATTACCCTGGCCTGTGTGCAGGACCTTGCACTGGGTTATTGCAAGGAATAGGAATTTCCTTGTGCCCAGTGCCACAAACGGAGTTCAACTCTTCAGTGGAGCCTCCGAGGCTCCACGTGGGCTTTGTGCTGGTGCCCAGCTCTTGTAACTCAAATGCCAGGAGGCCTGCCACAGAGGGAGGCAATCTCAGTCGGGAACAGGAGAAGCACAGGTACATTTGGGGTAGTTCTGAGGCAGTGGAAGAGTAAGTTCAGCTGGAAGGAGGAGGGCGGAGGGTTAGGACTTGTTAGTCTGCATGTGGCCAGCTGAAACGTTCCTTTCTTCTGATCATCCTTTATCCCGTCTTTGATCTGAGCTGTGCTCTTTCCTGGAAGACTTCCAATATTCCTGGTGTAGCTGTGAAGCTCCCTTTTTTTCTCCCCTATACAGGCCACATCGCTCAAATTTAAGAAAGACACTGCGATGAAGTGAGACTGTTGTGTATAATTTCTGGATAAACATGTTTGACTTCTTCAGATGTTCTTGATCTCTCTTTATTCCTAGAACAAGCACCAAACAGGCAACAGCAGCACAGGCTCCCACATTCATCTAATAGTTTGGCTTTGTGCGGTGTGGAAAATCACCCCCGTAAAGGGTTCAAGCTGTGGTTTGGGTACAGATGTCCAATAAACTGAGAACTTTTGGCGACCCTCATTTCTAGACTGATGTGTCAGACAGATTCACGTGCCAGAAGCACACTGGGAAGCAAAGACTGGGTTGGGACCGGTGCCAGGAGCCAGGATGCATTTGTACATCTTTGAAGCAGCAGCTTGGCCATCGCTGGCCTAGGCAGCGGGATGATGGAGAGAACGCCAAGGTAGCTAGCTAGATAATGATGTTGCTTTTAAAAAGGACAACAGAATAAAAAGTGTGTTACCCTGCTCCTGCTTAGGAGGCAAAAGAGAAGGCTTCTTTTTTCTAGAGGTGAACAGTCACTTCTCCTTCCTAAAGCAGTAGAAGCCTGACACTAGATAAGTAACTGTGAGATGATTCATAAAAAACCAATTTATAATTTTCCAGAATATAATCCTATTTGATCAGTGCTATTCAGTTCCTCTTTCTTTTAAAATTCAGTGCACTTAAGTGTTCTACGAGGGTTTATGAATGTTTAAAAATTGCTTTGTGGTCCCTAAAGTAATTTGACAAGTCTGACAGCTATTGATTAAAAACCTGAAATTATTCAGACTGTAGGATGACTTGGGGGATTAGATAGAAAGTTTTTTCAAATGTGAAAGGAAATAAGATGTTGGAAAGTAAATATGTTCTTGAATATTTTTGAAAAATCCATTACAACTGTGAAATTAAATTGAAATGAGATACTTCGTGTGGAGATGAAGGAACTAAATGCTGGCTTTACTATTTAGGCGTGGGGTAGAACTCACCCCCCCCGGTCCAACAAATGTTTCCCTGGAAGATGCTGGGGACGGGGCTTTGGCCCGGATCCCACCACAGGGCGTTGCGGGGAGCCCCTGGGGAGCCCCATCCACCTGCCCATGCCTGGCCAGGGCCCAGCCACCTCCTTCCCTTCAGCCGCTCTGCATCATGGAGTTGGGCACCGAGCAAGGCCAGCGGCCAGCTGTGGGGCTGACGGGAATGTGGCTCTTTCCATCCAGCATGGACGTTCCTGTCTGAGTCTCTGGGACGGGCGGGCGCTAATCGAGCCTCAGACTAAATGACTGCAGCCTTCCGGATTGTCCTAATTTGCACTCCTCATGAAGGGCTGCTGCGGTAGTTGGGAGCAGCTATTACGCTGGATACCTGTGTCTCAACTTGTCCTTCTTCACCAGACCTCCAGGAAGGGTATCCAAGAACTGGCTGTGCATCTCTGTACGTGCCGAAGAGACTCTCCTAGGAAATCATTAGACCAGCCAGGCCATTTTCTGTGTGACCAGAAGGGACTTCTCTATTCAGCAGATCCAGACCTGTTTTGTCACTGACAACCATGTTATAGAATATTCCTCATGAACGTATTTTCTCCATCTTAACATCATTGAGGTTTTCTCCCCCATTCTCCCTCCTCCTGGAAGGCTAATCTCAAATTTCTCTTCTGTCATGGCTAAAAGCCCTCTTCTGATTTTCAGATCTGAATCTATTCACAGCCAGTATTCAGCCACTTGTGCTGCCCTGTACCTTGAACAGCTCTTGCCTTTCTCATGTACGTACTCTGAAGTACGTGTGGTCCTCATGCCCCTCAGTCCTTTGTTGTAGATTGAACAAGCTGAGTGTCACAACACTCCAGCATCGAGCCAAATATGACCCTGCAGGTGACATGTTCCTCCACCCCTCTCTGAGTCAAGCGTCAGGTCAGTCCCATGGGGCAGAGGTGGGCACTTCCCCAGCTTGGCTGCTGCACCCAGCATCCAGCCCCGTCAAAACGTGGCAAATCTGTGCAGATGATCCATAGCCAAACGCCTCCAGAAACAACTACCCTGGCTTGCTGGCAGCTGGCTGGGAATAAGGGCAAACCCCAGTGTAGCAGCTGGGTTTGTGGGGCAGCAATGAGTTACCTGCTGCATGTGTTGTGGGAGAGCCCTCCTTCCCTGAGCCTGGGGGGAAACACGCTGCTGGGCATAGAAACCCCCCGTGCACCCTCCTCCGAACACAGAAACTGTCACTATCTCGTCTGTACCTGAGAAAAATGTCTGGCTGCTCATTATCAGTGCTGTTGTCAGGGAACACGTGTCAGCTCGGGTGGAAGGGATCAAAATATGTGTCTGCAGGCTGGTACAAAGCATCTGGTCAGCTTTGCAGGGTGTCTGCCAAGCCAGGTAGTCCACAAAGACCTGGTGCTGCTTTCGATGGCATTATCACTGCTGGTATTTAATCAGATAATTGATGGCTCTTGGCATTGGTTAAATTCTTGAGTGATTCTGTCCCCATAGATAATAAAGTGCTTGTTATGATGGTTCAGTTCCCCGGATTGAACAGTAGATTTGTGGATGGGGAGATATTAAATGAGCAGATCATAGTGGGCTTCCTTGGCCTGTTACTTTGGCAGGTACCTCGCAGCCCTTGCTCAACTCCAATAATTCTCAGCTTCACGGGGATCGACGTTAAACCACGTGTTCAAAAGCCTTAGTTAGGGGAGTCTGCAAGGCACGATACACAGCTTGTACGTGGTGTCACCAGACTGTGCATGGTATTTTAAACCCTTGTGCTATATATGGCCCTCAGTTATAATTCAGTGACAATATTACGCATTAAAAAGGTGAGTGGAAAGAAAGAAATTTAGTTACTGCTGGAAAATACTAGCACCACGTAGTTGTCATTCCGCAGCAGACAGGGATTATCCATAAACCCTGAACCTCCAAAGTGAAGGATAGTAATAAAGCTGCCCCCGGGCGCACTTTGAACTTAGTTACCTCTGATTAATTAAGTTTTTCCTTCCTTGAGCCTGATTTAGTACTTATGCTCAGAATGAAGGATTTAAGTTAAGAAACTGTTGAGAAATTGAAGGACAGCTCTCATCCCTTCTTTCTCATCTCATCCCCTTCCCTATCACATGCACACACACGTGGGTTGAAGAGGGCTTGATGTGGCTGCTGAAAAAGCAGTCTCCAAAGAATTCCTGTCCTGGAATTCTTGTCATTCCTCCTGCAATTGCACCACTTTTCCTGTGGATTTTGGTTCCTGACAAGCTTGAAATGTCAGTGGGGCATGGCAAGCACCTGACTCATACTGGCCATAGGTCTCAGGGCAGCGTGGAAGGTGTCATGGTGGTTTCTGTGCAGCTGTGGAGGATCTTTCATTCATTCATCTCATGAGTGAGCTTTCGGGGATGTTTAAAATCCATCAGTGCCAGGGCTGAGGCACAGCACTGCCAGACGGGACCCCAAGTGCAGAGAACTTTTCCTCTGCTTCAGACAGCAGGAGCTGGGAGTGGGGATCAGACTGTGCCTGGTTCTGTAGCTCCCCAGAGTGCTGGCTTGCACAACCACCCCGAAACTTCACAGCCCTCCTTGGTTAATAGCTATAATGGTTATAATACGAGTTCATTAACGTGCTGGTACTTACAGCCTTCCATATGGGCAGGGAACTGTTGAATAAAACATAGAGAAACCTTGCGCAGGTACAATGAAAACACCAGATTTAAAATTTTCGGTTGTCCTTGCGATGACTTGCCTAGACCAGAAGACAAGGTGGTTTGAAGCAGGACTGCCTGGTGGAAGCATGTGGCACCCCCGACTTCCAGGGCTGCCTGGCACTGCTGAAACCCCGTGGCACTGGAGCCCTGTGCTGGGAGCGGGGGCTCGGGGCTCCTCTGCCCGCGTGTGTCACTGCCAGTGTCACCGGCTGAGTGACAGCGCTCAGAAGCGCCTGTCCTCACCTGGGGCTGAGCCAACAGCCTGTCGCTGGGGCCTGGGCAGGTCCTGCGCCTCGTGCCCGTACACAGGAGAAGCCAGCTGTGGTGGGGGAATGGCGTTTGATAGCCCAGGGACAACGTTGTGACTTCTGACTGACAGTTGCAGGGTTACAGCCACTCTGTAGTGACGGGCAGTAGTGCAAATCACCGCCGACGGGCAGACACTGGCTTGGGGAGGTCTCTTACGGTACGGTTAGTGGTAAGGAGAAGGGCAAATATAAGCCAGAATGGCTCGATTTCTTTTTTTTTTTTTCCTCTTCTTCGTTATTTGGTGACCAGGATAGCATTGTTTTGGTTTAGAAGGAGTTTTGTAGAAGATCGTTGGGGATATGTTTGCTCCTACCAACCAATTGAATCTGCTCCGTCCTGGGAAGTCACTGAACCACGACTTGCCTACTTGCATTGCTGTGGCTGGCGTGCTCTGCGCAGCACTGGTGCTCTATCCCAGTAAACGCTCGAGGATTGAGAGGGGTGGTGGTTTTTACATGTGTAGTCAGATCTAAAAAAAACTTGTCAGAAATGATTCTGCTGATCCCTCAATTAGAATTCTTGAGCCCACTTTTCGGAGGGGAAACAATGGTTTAATGAGAGAGTATGTTTTGATGGAAGGATGTACAATAATCTGCCCTGAATCTGCTCAGCTGCATTGTACCGAATTAACTTATTTCTCTATATTTGTTCATATTCGAAGCATAAATAATTTAGCATTTTGTCTCTCTCTGTGAATGTGAGAAGCATGCTTGCTGATCTCAGATCAGATGGAGCAGTGATGTTTATTACTCTGATGTTGAGGAATGATGGTTGCATATTTAATATCACCATAAATAAAAATCCTGTAGCTGTGTTCCCACTTGTGGGATTGGCACGTGGCTCTCTCCTCACACATCTGATCTACAGGACTCACAGCTTTTGTGTGATGAAAGCAGAGGCTTTGCTTGCCCACAGTAATACAGGGCCTGAGTGGCATTTACCAGCGTGCCCTGCCTGGCTGGTGTCCCCCAGCATCTTCCCGCAGCACTCTCAGCCCCCACCTGCTTAAGCAAAATCATTTATTTTACACAGGAATACTCGGAGACTTACAGCGTGTGACAAAGCAAATACCAGAAGTAAAACAAACCTCATTAAAATAAAGTGGCTGGATGATAAGGCAAATGTTTAACATACCTTTAAAAGGCAGTATTTTTTTCTTCATTTTATCTTACTAATGCCTTTAAAAACTGCCTGAAAGTATTTTAGAGTACTTGCCAAAGTAGCTGGAGTTTTTAGCATTCTTACAATGGGCACTGAACATCTCTGATTTTAGTAGGTTTCTTTCAAAGTGTGGGGGGAAATACCATGCAGTGGGTGAGTATCTGGGCCATGCTGATTATTCCTATTTATAATTGAAATTTCTTGAAAGTGTGGCACAAGTATTACAGCATTCTGCAGTAATGGGCCCAGGTGTTCTGCTGCACGGTGGTAGTTTTGCAGCGTTGCGCTCCATTCTCTCCTGTGCATGTATGCAGGATTTTGCTCGGGTGCTTTGCTGAACTCTGGCTTGTCACCCAGCACCGTTTTCCATTTTCTCCTCTAAAATTCACTGGCATGGGGATAAATTCTTGTACATTTTACCTAAGACACTTGCCAGAATAAAGGGAGCGAGGCACTGCTTGGCAATAGTGAAAAGCAAGGGAGAAAGAGAGAGCTTTGTCCATGAGCCATTTGCAAGCCAAGACAGTCCCACTAGGTCACATTCTTGTTCTCTCAGCCTTGGCATGGATCACCCCTTTTTAATGGAGTCCAGTGTTCCCAGTGTTTCCAAACTTGTTTCAGTGTTTGTGGCAAGCTGGGATGGTCTCTGAGAAACAGTTTGTCTGGATCTGATTTAGAGCAAGGCAGCGTCATTGTGCTGGAAGCCTGAGAGTCTCGGCACAGCTCTCCAGCCCTGGGAGTGCGAAGGGATGGACGTTGCTCCCACTTGGCGCCGAGGTCTCTGTGAGGGTCCACGTCCGTGTCTCAGCATGGATCGGGCCCGTGTTTCTCAGGTGACTCTCCCAGTTGTCCCCACTTACTGGGCTTGGGTCTGCACCACGGAGCAGTGTCTCAGCGCCCGGTGAACCCACCGGTGTGCCGCAGGAGCAGCGGGACACTGCTCTGGCCACCTCCCCTCGCGGCGGTACAGACAGGGCAGCAGTCCTCAGCACCAACTCTTCCTTCTTCAGGTTTGCTCCGTGCTACCTGCTAACGTGGTCACAGCACAGCGTTACTGGGGCAGGAGAACCGTGCGGAGGAGGAAAGCCCTCCCGTCCAGCCCTGAGGAGTAACTGCACTGAAGCCCCAATACCGGACAGTGTTAAACAGATGTGAATCAGAAATGGTTCAACCCCCTTCCTTTACTGGAACACAACCATTTTGCTTGTTTAGTATTCTAAAAGCAGCGTTAATAACTATTTTTGTCTCTATTCTCATTTCTCACGTACATATAAAGTCTCTGTTGATGCTTAGCTTGACAAGCGAGGCTGCAGTTACGATGCCAAAACTCTCAAAACTGTCATGGAGTGAGACAAGGATAAAGGAAAAAAACAACTTAGATAAAAGAGCTGTGGACTCAGAAATGTTGCATGTGGCACATTTCCCAATCCTCAGAGAGACTTAGTAATTTACATCATGGAAGTCTGCATGGTGCACAAGTCAAGTGCCTTTCTGGCTCCACTTGGGGTCTCATTGGATGTACAAAGAAGCTGCTTTCACACTTCTACAGGCAAAAGCATTTAAAAGCGTTTTTGTTTCTTAAAGTGCATAAGGCAATAAAGTGTATGAGGGGTGGTATAAGGGAAGGCACATGTCAAAGGTAGGCCAAGACTGTATTGAGAAATTGCACGTCAACCCAACGCAGGGTTGGTTTTTTTATTGCTTTCTTCCAAACAATGGCTTTTAGAATTAGATTTAAGATTCAAGCCTTTGGTGCATCCTTGGTGCTTTCGGTCTGAGCAGGAAGATGACCTGGGTTAGGCACTGTCCTTACGTCACAGGCGGTCATTGGAACAAGCATTTGGGTTTCCTCCCCAAGCTTTCTTCCAGCACCGTTTTCCTTTTGTCAAGACAATTATGTTGGTTGTTATTAAAATAAAACCAGAAGGGGAGTAGAATGATTCATCTTTGCAAGCAGCTTTTCTAAAGGGTGTCAGTCATTCAGCATGGGCAGGAATGTGTCTGCTTAGGAAAATGTGCTTTGTCCAAGGGCCAGGACTGCTCCAAAGGCCGAGTCCTTTTTCACCTGGGAGGGCTCAAGTGTAGCCCTGTGCTAGTGACCCATGTTTCTGACTGGGACCAAAAAATTGGCGTTTGCCCTGGCCCATCCCGTGGGCTCAGGCAGATCAGGGCGGGCAGACGTGAGGGCAGTCAGGCCTCGGCTCTCCCTCCGAGGTGAACCCGTCGGCAGGGCTGAAGCCCGCTGGCAGGGAACTGCTGCTGCCAGCCCGAACTAAAACTGCCTGTTGCCCAGGGACTGGGGTAACACTTTCCACTAACTCGGGTCTCTTTATAAAAAAACCTAAAACTAAACAATAAAACCCCTTAAACAAAAAAAACCCTTAAGTTATTATCCCATCATTTGTAAACATGGATGTGTGTATTGTGGGCACTTCAGCGAGAAGGTGCTTGGCAGCTTTTCTGACGTTGTCTATGTGCTGCATGGCAGCTGCTGGTGCAGCTGGTTTTTGCAGAAGTGTGTAGGTTGGAGAGCACAGAGCATTTAACCCATCCTTCTGCATCAGGGAAAGATTGGCTTGAATTATCCTTGCATTACCCCCCCCATAATCAGATCTTCATCAGTTGTGCATTTCTCAAGTGTCTAAAGAAGAAGTGAAGAAATCATGGAACATTTTTCTCACTTGGCAATTGTTTGGATTTCTCGGAAGTCTGCAGCGTGGCAGTAACTGTCCCTGTCCCACCCCTCTGATGCCGAACGAGCCCAGCAACTTGAATTGTTGTCCTTGTGCTCTGGAAATGAGATATGACTGGAGGTTATGGAGTGACTTAGTCACAGAATGTACCCGGTTACTCATCAACAGCCAGAGTCCGTTCGTGTAATTCCTGTTGACATACTGATGATCTCCTAATGGAAAGACAGCCCTGACACCGCAGGCATGCGTGCGGCCTTCCAGCCAGGGCCTGGAGTGAATCATGCTCCACGTGATCACCCCCAGTGAGACCATTCTGTGCGTGCCTCTGTGTGTGTGTGTGTGTGTGTGTGTGTCTGGGTTTCAGAAGCAAGCAGCAATTGGACCGGTCTGGAGGATGAAGTCAGGGAGCTACAAATACAGCACAGGCAGAGAGGAGTAATGCAAGGGGGCTGATAATAGGAATGGAACCTTTTGCCTCACAGTTTGAAGCCAGTATGGGCTGAGATGGCCAGCTGCTGCCTTTGAGGGGCACTGGAGAAGCGGCACTGTATGAGGTCCCCAAGGTCATTCCCCCCGGCCGACAGCCTGGGCAGGGGACACCCGTCCAGGGGGGCAGTGGCTGGGCTCCTGGCTGGGCTCCTGGGCAGGGGGTGGCACAGCTCTTGGTGAAAAGAACTCCCCTTTCATCTGAACTGGTTTGGGAGCTTCAGCTGGATCGCCAGCGCTCGGCTGTGCCGGCGTGTCCCCTGGATGAATCCTGCTCTGCCTCCGGCCCCATAACAGAGACCTGGAGACGGCTGCGGGTCAGTCCTGTCTGAGAGGAGAGAAAGTACAACCCAGGGCCACACACATGTGCTTTTTAAATGGCTCCAGTTGTTTTATGAAGCCATTTTAGGTTTTAATGCTGCTTCTGCAGGACTGGTGACTGCAGTGGCTTACAGCTCTTGTTTGTAATGGCAAGTGGAAGGCAGTTGGGACTGGTTGAGCTGGGCTGGACTTTGCTTCGCGGCATTTACAGTGCTGTTGCTCATTTGGGAAATAACCTGCTGCTTTCAGTTTTGATCCACTGCAATGGTATATAAAGACATCCAGCCTCTCGCTTGCGAGGCTGGCAGGGAGAAGAGGCAGCACAGCAGCCAGCTGGCTCCTGCCGCCGGAGAGAGGTGAGTCGCTCCTCTGCTGGCACCTCTGCTGGTGAGGTGCCGGGCCTGGCCCGCTCAGTGCCCACCCAGGAGCACCGTTCTCCTCCCTGCCCGCCTTGCTCCGGCGCTGGCCACTGCCTCTGGGAGCTACAGGCAGGCTCCGGTCCCCAGCGGGAGCCTGCTGCCTCTCTGCCCTTCCCCACCTTCTGGGAATGCTGCAGGACCCACCTTCTTCTTGGCCAGCACTGGGTTTCTAGTAGCTTGCTTTTCTTTTAAGCCCGTTACCTGTGTTCCCATCTGACTGAATTTTGGGTGGGACACGCAGGGTAGGGAAGGAGGAGAGCAGGTGGCAGGAGGCTGGGAACGGGGCAGAGCGGGGGCAGTGGGTGTTGGGACGGAATTTGCAGATCTGGACTCGAGTTCAGCCTTGTGCTTCGGGCCATGCCGTCTTGTCCTGCCCTAGCACTGGTCAGTCCTAAGCTGTCAGGTCCCCGGGCTCCGTGGCCCGGCCGGGACGCTCAGCGCTGAGCGAGGGACCAGCCGCGGCCGATGCTGCAGCGGCAGCCCTGGCTGTGGGCAGCTCAGCTCCCCGGGCCGGCGTGGCCCTGCTCAGTGAAGTAGGCTGAGCTTTACTGTCACTTAAACCTACAAATCTGTCAGCTGCCTCCCCAAGTGGAGTAGGTTCTGATTTACCGATTTACAGCTTGTGTTACCAGAGTAAATCACTCTGCTAACAGCCAGCGGATGGGAGTCCGGCTCCTTCACAGCCCTGAAGCTGGCGAAACCTCCCCAGCGAGCCAGAGATGTCCTGGTTGGGTGGGGACTCTGGCCCAGCACACTCTGCCTCTTCTCTTTGCCTCATCTTATTTGTCATCAGAGAGTGCACAGAGCCATCAGCCACACGTGCCCACGGACACCCACCCCTCTGAAACGGAGTCCGGTTTTAGCTGTGATGGTGTAAATCCAGGGCAGCCTCATCAGCTCGGGAGCAGATTGCAATTTTGTTAATGAGAACATACGCCGGCCCTGTGTATTCCCAGGGATTTGACCTCAGTTTAGCATCTGTCAGGATAAGAAAAAGTAGTTTAGTGGCACTGGCATAGTGGCAGTTGAGAGGATGGGGAGTGCAGCAGAGAGGATTGCTGCCTCTCCCCTTTTGAGGGACAGTTTTATATTCCAGCAGAGGAAGAAAAATATTTGTGGAAATCAATATTTTAAGAAATAAAATGCAAGAAGAAAAATCTAGACCCTAACTTTCCAGATCAAAATGTTTTTCTCAGAAGAAAATAAGATAAGAATTTTTGTTTTCTGCTATGTAGGTTTAACCCTTCAGGGTTGGGGAACCACAAAGCAAAGCCAGTGACAGTGAGTGGAAAAGGCAAGTCAGGACTGTGTGTGAGAAGAGGAACCCAGGCTAGATCTGCAGTAAAAGATGTGTCCATGCACCTGCGTTTATTTTAACTCAATCTAGTTACATCAGCTCCAGCTCATAGTATAGTGCATCTAAATGGTTTTAACTCTTCTTGTGATCGGTACCAGCTAGTGGCCTAAAACGTAGGTTCACACATTAAAAATGGAGTAAAATTGCAGATAAGGCAGGCACCTTTCTACCTCAAAGGAGTTAACTAAGGCCAGGCCAGGTTGTGGGGAGCTGTGTGGTGACCCCAAATACCTGCTGCAAAGGAAAAGCTTCCCAGATCCTGTCTCTAAAAATTCTGCACAACCCAACTATCAGTGTAAAATACAGCCATCTTTGCAATGAAGATGAGCTGGAGTTTCATTTGGTTAATAACTGAGGCAAGTTAATCCTGTTCAGGCAAGGATCAAACCAGTTTCAGTGCATCTGTGTCAGTGCTTTGCATCTGTCTCACTAGATTGATTTAAAATACCTTGGTTACAAAAGCAAATTGTTTCTCCTGTAGAGCTGCTGAATGGGGGCTCAGACCTGGCCCTGCTCCTGCCTCCATTTCCCTCCTGCAGCATGAAGCTTTTGGTCAAGTTCCCTCCTGGTTCCCTTGTGTAGTGACAAGGATGGAGGTTTTCACGTACCAGACAGGGCTGCTCACAGAGCTCGCTCAGGAATCTCTTCATGTCCCATCCAGGAGGTGGTAAAAAGTGTTTCTGGTCAGAAGGATTGACTGGGTCTAATTTCATCTCTCTGACAGAAATAAGTAATCAAGTGTTGAGAAAACAAATGTTGGTTGACCTCCCTGTTTGAAGCTCATATGCTGGTAATGACAATTAGGGTTTTCTCAACTTGTTACCTTTCACTATCACAGACAACCCTTTAAAAAGAGAGCCAAGACCAAATTTAGAGTCGAGCTTTCATCCCTCGAAGGGAAGACGGGTGTGAGGTCCCTGCAGGCCTGACTGCTCTCAGGTGGCGGCTCGGTCGGAGCCCACGAGTGTCCGGGGAGGCAGCCCTGGCTCTCCAGGCGGGCAGACGGGCTCCAAGGCTCGCTCCCTCCCCGGGATCCCTGCCGAGGTGAGGCCTGGGTGCAGGTGCAGGGGCTAACCCCGGGAAGCTCAGTAGCAGCGCGGACGGGGCTCAGGTGGAGCCAGGGGGAGGCTGTAGGTCCGTAGCTCCCTCAGTGAACGGTCAGGAGCAAAGCTGACATGCTGCTCATCTTCTTTTAATTAGTACATTAGCCAGGTTGAGAGACTACGTACTTCTGAGGTCTGACGTAGATTTGCAAAGCTTGTTGCCACCGTGGCCGGCTCTGTCCTGCAGGTACCAGAAGGCACACTCTGTATGAACACATTCGCATTCAGAAACACATTTAAAGTCCAATACACTTACCGTGGCTTTGATAAGAGCCTGGCCCTCCCTTCCCTGGGGAGTGCCATCCTGACTACATTTTGAAATCACAAACCATGACTCTCATTTAAAGTAGAACAGCGTGTGTTTTCATCTTCGGGAAGCCACATCCTATTCTCAGTCCTGTGTAATCGTAACTAGCTCTTAACAGAGCCCAGCAGCTTTCACAGACTCACTGATGTAACAGCCTGTGTCCACAGCTGGGAAACTGAGGCACAAAAAGGCCGAGAGACTGCACCAACCCTGTGTAAAAAAGACAAAGCCTTTTTTTTTTTCAGGCTGTAGTTACTCTAGGTATCACAGTGATGCTTTATCAGCTCTTGCTGTACAGAGATTTATAGTAAATCATTTCTATTCCATTGAAGTAATTTTCAGAGATTAATTTTTAGGGTATTAGCATTGATTCCTGAGTGCACGTGCCCTCCTCCTCCCGCCAGCAGTCCATATCCAGGGAGAGCTGCATTGTCTGAGTTGGAGGAAAGCTCACTTGCCCTAATTTATTGAAAAAATTAATTTTGGGTTTAAAATGGGCCTGTCATTTATGAACCCTGTTCAATCTGTTCTTCGCTCCTGAGTCTTCACTCTGACCTTTCCCATATCTTAAATCCTCTGGGCTGTACACTCTGTTCATTAGTTAAACTTCCAGAAGGGAGCAGCAGGTGTGGGTTGTGGATAAGGACTGCATGCAAGCTTGGCTCTGTGCTTATCCATGTACCCCTAGCAGGCTGCGGCTGTAATTTAATTTAGGGCAGTGCCAGGATTTGGAGTTTTTAAGAGTTTTTCACAGTTTGTAAGTTTTAATAATTTTTACATCAGCTCTGGAAGTAGCTGCCCCTGTCATGGCATGAAGTATGCAGTAATGATACTTGCACTTTAAAAAATGAGCCAGAGAACTGATGCAGTGCATCCCAGTAATTGCAAAGTTTAATTCTTGGTCAGGGAGTTTGGAACTGTAAGAGCCAGCCTGGCCAGAGAGGGTGGGGGGTCCCAGAGGCGTTGCTGGGGCTGACCCAGGCTCGGTGCAGAGCTGTACCACACGCTGCTCAAGGAAAAACAAACACGTCGTCCCTGGGAATGGCTTGTGAGTCAGAAGGGAGGTACGGAGAGACCAGTAAAAAACAGCGAGGTTATCTGTAAAAATATCTTTGATTTCCCTACCTGTATGTTGGGGCGGGTAGATGGGGACTGTAGGCAGGATTTCCAGGCTTTCCAGTGCTGCCGGCTCTTCCCGAGGTCCCGTTCTGTCAGGGATTGCTGCGGGGGTTCTGCAGAGACGCGTCTCACTACTTGGGGATGCGGGGATGTTTCTAGTGTGGATGCGGCTGTCTGTGGAGGGGATGCGGCTCCTGCGTCAGCATTCCTGATTTCGGCTGGTGGCTGGCTGTGCAGAGCACCCCAGAAGGGAAAGCCCCAGGCTGGCAGGAGAAGGGGGCCCGTAGCCACCTCCAGCATCTGTGCCTGCGAGACAAGCCTGGGGAGAGCGCTAATGGGCTGGGAGCTCCCCCACACAGGCGCTGGGGCTGCCGTCAGCATCCCTCAGTGCTTCCTGATTTCCCTTTGCCTCGTCTGTGTATGCTCAGGTGCTGGGTACGAGAGTGCAAAAATATTCTGTGTCTTCCAAGGGCTTCTGTCTCCTGTAACATGCCGGAGGCAGAGGAGAGCAGGGGATAGATAGTGTGTGTGCTCCCTGGGATGGATTGCCTACAGTTACAGCTCTGAAAGCCATAGAAAAATCACCAACTTCATCGGTGTGAATCTCTCATTCCATCTGAAAAGAAGGTTCCCATGAGAAGGATGTGCTTTATATCCCTAAAAGACACTAAAATCTGTCTGGCTAGAAGGCAGATAGCAATTGGAAGAAATTAGCTTTATATCCTGGTGCCATCTCTGGATAGAATACACGCAATCAAAACAAACTTTAAAATGCTTTGAGCTTTGATTTTATTTTTTATTTTTTAAGGAAGAGTTCAGCAGCAGCAAAAGCACATTTTCCGAACTTTATTCTGATTTTAAACTTTTCATTGTTTTTTTAAGAACATCGTTTTGTTTAAGAACGTCATTCAGTCTCTGAAGTCAGCTATTACCTATTAAACCGAAGCTATTATATATGCCAATATTGTTAGACGGAAGGACAAATCAAAATAAAATGTAGTTTATATGCTGAAACATGTATTTGTGTTTGTCAGGCTCAAAGTCATATGCCATTGGTACCCCTGTGTAGTTTAGATTTGAAATTCAAAACTTGACTCCTGCAAATGCTCCTTGGCTCGAATTGTTTTTGAATGTTAAGTGGTGTCTCTGAAGCGAGACTAATAGCACGAAATTATATTGAATGTTTGCAGGAATGGGACCTCACAAAAAGGTTTATAAAAATCTGCTGCTAATAACGTTACGTTTTAAATAAAACCTCCAGAAAAGATGAGTGGCGTCTCAGTAAATACAGGTTTCCTGTTGATCGGGATTACATTCCTAGAGGAAAGTCTAATGCTTTGTTCAGGAGAGCAGAAAAGTGAGGCTAATTACAAGCAGAAAGAGAAATTGGCCGGTCCAGATCCACTGTCTAGCCACTATGAAATACAGTGTAAAAGGCAGCATTAGTCAGAGGTTAAATATTCTTTCAGTGTAAATACCGTTTGATACGGTGCCTGATTTTTCAGAAGTGCTAGATGTCAATTCTGCTCCATTGCTGCGGCTCGGCTTTTGTGAACAGCGAGCACATTTTAATAAAGCAGGTGAAGAAATCTCTTCGTAATCTCTTAGTTTAATCTGGCCATTGTTCCTGCAGTCTGCACAGCCTGGGTAATTTCTGTGCCCTTCAGCCTCCGATTACCTTTTTGCTGAAATTGAATTGAAGGACAGAGTAAACAAACACAAGCACGGTCAAGGTTATGGGCTGTTGAGCTGGAGTTCTCCAGTGCTCGGAGGCTACTGTGTGAATATGCAGTTTGATGGAAGAACACTGGGAGCCCTGAGAGTCAATTTAATGGTATCTGCAGTGAAATCTGTGCGTTGCTTGAGGGTGCTGTAGGCTGTAGTACATCCATGGAAGAGTTTTTCACAAGACCACCCCCCCCCAATAATGACTATGCCCACCCCAACAGCCAGCCAGTTGTGCAATTACACGTCTTTTAATTATGCTGAAACAGGGGATTGTTTAAATAAAATAAGTGCTTTTTGCAACATCACCAGGTATTTGATTTTAACTGTAAGTTTGGAATAAATCTGGAAATCACAGTCCCTTCCACTGCTAACTCTTCAAGGTTATCAGGGAATTCATTTTTCCCCAGTGATAGCGTGGTCATAAAGTGCTGGCTTCACAGACAATAAAAAGTGACTATAAATAATACAAATAATAATCACTGAGCCTAACTGTGAATGGAAAACTTACTCTAATAACCCACCGAAGGTACTATTTTACCTGCCCTCTGACGAAGCACAGTGGCTTTCCTTTCACAAATGCTGATTCTTAAACAGCGAGTCGTGTGGGTGGGTGCTGGCATCCCGAGAGTAACAGGAGGTGCGGATGTGAAGAAGGGGCAGCGGTCACGCACAGTGCCCCGGGGAGGATGCTGGCACTGGCACCATAAAAATAGCTCTGACCGTGTTGTACACCCGCGCATCACCCTCCAAACAGAGCTGCCTGTGGGGAGAACAGTCTGCAGGGAAACACCACCTTGTGCCAATGAGGAACGAGGTACAAGTTTCCTTGAAGGAAGCTGGGATAAACCCTGGCTCGGAATAAATTTAGCTGAGACTTTGACGTACAGGCTTTTTTTTGGTGGTAGTAATGCTTGCTGTAGCAGTATTTAAACATTGAGTCAACACAGTGTGGTTTCTTCACTGCCTGGCACTCCCTGGGGAGGAGGAAAGAGCAGTCCCCAAGGCCCTGGCCTGCAAAGTTTTAAGTTCTGTACCCTCTCAGCTACACAAGGATATTTATTCCAGAGGCCGTGGGGAGGGGGAGTGGGCAGGAAGGAACAACCTGTGCATTAGACCTGTAGCCCAAGAAGTTTGTGAGTTTTAGACACCAACCCCCCCCCAGCACAGTGTGATCAACGGGGCAGCCCGCTGGGGGCACCACGTTACTTTTGGGAAACACATTTGTCATTCACAGAGGCGAGAGTGTGGAGAACAAACATGCAGCAGGACAGTACCCCAGAGCACCTGGGGGCTCCAAGTTCATATGTTACTTCATCTCCTGATGCCTGGCTCGTGTGCCAGTCCTGCACAGACCGGCTGTCTGGAATTTCAGGTTTGAGACAGGGGAAATTCAGCAGGGCACTTCCCAGCAAATTGAACTCTTTGGCTGGGTCTTGCTGGTCTTCTGCCTTGTCATCTGGTAGCAGCAGCTGAGCTGTGCTGGGTCCTTACGTCAGCTGGAGCTGCCACAGTTCCCAGCGTATCTGGCTTCCTGCTGGAACACGGGCCAAAAGCACATGCTTCTTGGGTTCGGTACTTCCTTCCACATTGTCCTAATAATGTGTCTGAACGTGCAACAGAAAATAGCCCAGTGCTGGGCTGCAGAGAGAACCTGGATTCTCCTTTCTCCCGCTGCCTTCGCTCTGCTCCGCTCTCCACCCACTGCAAGTGCCGGTTCCAAAGTTCAGGTTCTGCGTTTTCGTGCCTCCCCAGAAAGATAAAAGGGTTGGTAAAACTGTAACTTGACCTTAGCGTTTCGCTGCAGCGAGGGAGATAAGGTGCTGAAGGAAATACTGAGAGGAAAGCACTGATGGCTGTGGGAACGGGGACCCCACAAGACAAGGGCTCCCCGTTGAGGACCCAGGTACACGACTCGGGAGCTGCGGGTGAGCCCGGCTCACGGGCGGGAATGGCTGTGGATCGCTGACCAGGATTTCAGTCTGGTGGGCACCATATTTTTGTTGTTCTGCACAAAGGACCCCTGTGCTGCTGCTGCTGCAGATTTGAGAACGAAAAGATTGACTGAAGCTGCCTGTTATTATTTTGGACGACTCCAGCGATGTATCAAAAACCTGACGCTGGGTTGATGCTGGTGCCCTACTTTATAGAAGCCCTGAAAAGCAGATCGAGGACAGCGAGCTTGTCTCTCTGCATGGCATCTGCCAGCAAAGGGTGAGAAAACTTCAAACCGCTGGCGGGGGAAACGAGGGGAGGGAAAAATGAGGCAAAACGTGCTCAATCCAGAGCACTGTTTGCAGACTGCAAGGGGAAAGGGTCTGCACGTGCCCTGCTAAGGAGGCGAGGCGGGAGGTCACTGGCTGGGGTGTTCTGCGGCCAGCGTGGCTGGTGAGCTGGTGCCGTTGTCCCCGGGGCACGGTGGGGACCAGTTTAGCCTGGAAGGAAGAAAAGGAACCCACTGGCCTTGGGAGACAGGCAGCGCTCCTTATTATTCAAGCCCAGCAATAATGCTGCCAGAGCCCTTCCCGTTTCCAGGATCCTTTGGAGGTGAGGTGAGAGGGGGTCATGCCCACCTCTCCGCCTGAGGAGGAGAGGCATGTGAGCGAGGACGTGCGTGGAGTTAGTGTCGGAACTGGGCAGAGGACCGACGGATTTTGACTGTCGAGCACGCAGGTGCTGGCTGGAGGGACAGCGCGTCTGGGGATCCAGCGTGCAAGTCACGGGAGGAGGCGAGATCGTGCCCAGGACCTGCCTGTCTCCTGCTCCGAGACCTGCTGCCTTCCCCGTGGAGTATTTTCAGTGCAGTCGGGGATATATATGTACCTTTGTTCTGGTTCTGTCCTCCAAGGCTGACCAGCGTTTGCAGCCCAGGTGCCTGATTTCTCCCCTGATCCGGAGCAGCCTTGCGTGAGCTGGCGGATTTATGATTTGCTGCAGACACGGACGGTAGCCCTTTGAGAAGTGGAAAAGGAAGCAGCCATAAATAACAGGCCGGGGACAGTGCCATGCGGTGGTTTTTCATTTACTAGATAGTCCTACTTTGTTCTTGATGAGTAATGGAGGCATTTGAATGCGCCACGGCAGCAGCAGCCCGGCCCTGGGCAGGTGCCGGCGCGGGCTGGGGGAGGATGGCGGCGGTCGGGCCAGCTGCCCCAAGCCGGGTGGCCTCCCCCGCCGGGCTCCGCGCTCTCGCATCCTCCTCTCCCGTCTACCTGCCGCTCCGGCCGGCCGTGACTCTGCCCTCCGGCAGCCCC
>NW_020799122.1:2220268-2239712 GCF_003259725.1 Athene cunicularia | reverse complement strand
TTTTTTTTTTTTTTCTTTCTCGTCCAGATTCTGCCTCCAGACTTAAGCAAAATCCCAGCGATAAAAATCAAAACCTGTATCCCCACCCTCCTTCCACCGTGGAAACTCGTGAGTCTCCGGTGCAGCCGGGGAGCCCCCGTGTTTCAGGTGGTGGCGCGTAGCGGGGGGCTCCGGGTCACGGTAACAGCAGCTCTCGGTGCTGGTTTTGCTTGTGCCTCCTCGACGGTTCCCCCGGTGGTTTGGGGGGGGCCCTACGATCCCTGCTTGCCCCGGAGAGGGGTGCTGTGAGAGTGACTAGTCCCCAGGGCCGCGCCGGGGTCTGAGCTCAGATGGGAGCGGTGGCCCCGTGACCGCGTCGGGTGTCTGTTTGTGCTGGTTTAGGCTGGTGTGATAAGAAAAGGTAATTTTTTAATATAAATTGCCCATTTCTGTTAAAAGCGAGACACTGGTGCCATCCTGCTTTTGGCAGAGAGGGGGCAAGTTGCTTCCTTGGCTTCTTGGCAGCATGTTTGATTACTGAAACTCGAGTACGTTTCTGATCACTTTTTGCTTCTTGTCCTTGATGCATTTCGCTTGGTTTTGCAGTTTCTCTCATCTCGAGCATTACAGACGCGGTCAGTGCCCTTGCTGGTTGTGCCGTGCTGGACTTTCAGGTTGTCACTGACAAACTTTGCAGTGGCACGTTGTTAAACAAACAAATGCCCACACTCGGTGAATGTCACAGGTTAAAATCATCCTTCAGGTTCGCTCTGGCAAAAACAACATTTGGAATCTGGTATGAGCTGACAGAGTCCTTTTGAACGTAATTAATTCTGCTGTCGGTTAAAACTGAGAACAGTCTAAAAACAAGGGCAGGCATTAATAAGTTTAATTACATGTCCTTTGTGTTGCTCAGCGAAGGTGTTGCGTTAGTGAGGTAACATGTGACAGCAGCTTCCCCTCGTGAGCGCGCTGAGTTCCCAGCACCCTGCTGCCCGGAGAGCCCCAAAGGCTGCAGCGCACCCACCTCCGCTTCACCCCCCCGGCACTGCCAGGGCAGAGATCAGCCACCGGCCTTCAGAAATCTGCGGGAGAGAGTTCAGGATAGCAGAGCACGGAGAAGGATATGGTGCATGCTGAGACTTCATCCACGCGTCCTGTCCTACAGGGGAAAAAAAAAAAAACAAAAAACCATCTTCTGGAAGCGTGCAAGTTCTCTTGTGCTGCTGTTGTTGGTTATTCCCATAACATCACTTTCGTGTTTATTTGTTAAATTGAGGCAGGATGAGACGTCGAGGAGGAACGGCTGAGAAGTCCCAGCAGTGGTCAGGGGTTAGCGGGAAGTCAGCACCAGGCAGGGGGGTGACACAGACACTGCTAAGCGAGGCAAGGAGAGCCCTTGGGGGAGACTTGCTGTGTAGGGGAGCCTGGTTTGCATCTACCGTGGAAAGAAATGCAGCCATCGGGCCAGTGTGGGCTCTGCAGCCAGCGTGTCCCGGTTTGTAACTGGGAGCCCCAGGTGGGACGGCCCGCGCATGGCGGAGCTCCCCGGCACCCGATTCTGCTGCCCCCCGTGAAGCTGGCAGAGGATGGCCTGTGGTTCGCTCCCATCTGCGACTGCTCAAATCCTTCTCCCATCTGATGTTGCAAATCAATTTGGTGGAGTTGTCTGCTTTGTTCTCGGTCATAACAAAACCTAATCCCCAGGCTGGAGACAGATTTAAATTCTGTCTATGCTGCACGTGGATCTCACGGTCTGTTCCACTGCGTTTGCGCGTGTAGGACCCCCTGCAGCAGACATGTGCTGGAAAGAGGGTAAGGACTGCCCTAAAGACCCTCTTCCCAGCTGGCCACAGCAAAGGACTGTCAGCCCTTGAAAAACTGTGTGCAGGGAGTGCTTCCTAACCAGGAGATGTGTTGCAGAGTCAAACCTGTAATTCAGGAGATCAGGTCCCTCTGTCAGTGGGGAGGCGTTCGTGTCGCAAAGGCCGACTCTCCAGCTGGTGTTAATGGGACATCTTCAGCTTAATGCCTGGACTTGCTTCAGATTTTCTCTATCTGCTTGTGCTCTCAGAGTGGAACAGTAGGAGATTTAAGAAAGGCTCTTTATTTTTTTCCCCATTTTCAGTGTTACATTTTGTGTCTGCTCCATCCCTCTGCAGCTACCCAGCCAGGTTCCCTCTTCGTTTCTGTCTCTCAAAAATACCAGGAAAGTCCACATCATAAAACCTCAGAAGCAGCAGCTGGGTAGTTTCAGGCAGGTGAGCTCCTGAAATGAAAACCCATGGGGTTGCCCCTTTGAGGGCTTGTCTTCACAAGAAAGCAATTCTGGAATAAGAGTGTATGAGTTTAAACACACAAGATCCATTCCAGAATAATTCTGTGTAGACAGGCCCTACATTTCTTCCTTCCTTGGAGCCTCGGCAGAGCATCTTTGTTCTTGAAAGAACACTGAGCCTGGACTCCCGGGCAGCCCCTCCAGTCCCTCTGCGGAGCTGCTGCGTGCATGGTGCCGCTGCTGCAGACGGACAGTTGCTGCCTCCGTTGCTCAAAATCCAGCCTTGAATTTTGTTGAGGAGGGAACGGATTGTCCCTCCATGCTTGTTTCTCTGTGTCCACAAAGTCTTCGCTGCAGCCCACAAGGTCCTGCTCCGATGAGGTGTGCTGTCACAGCCTGATAATACTTGACATCCCTAATTGTGGCTGCCTGTGAGGGAAGCGGACAGAGGGGCATAGCATCCTTCACATGGTAATGTTTTATGACTTTCATTATTTAGAACAACAATCCTCTCTCATTGCTCTTGGGCAGTAAAGCTCTTTCTTTAATAACCAGAGACTGGCTGCCTCTCTGTAGGACTCTCCAGGTCAGTGCCGGTAGCAGTAATGTTATTTCTCTTTAGAACTAATGTGGTCTTTTATGAGATTCCACCCCCCTTCATTTCAACTGAACTTTAGGCAAGTAAAAGGGGATTAGAATAAGGCCCATGGCTAAAAGAACTGAATGTGCTGTTTGGAAAGAGGGTTTCCTGCTGTGAGATGTCTCCGGGCAGCTGGCCGTTCCCACTGTATTAAAACAAAGGTGTAGGAACAGAATTTGATCAGCTCATGTAAGCTGGGACGGGACCTGGAATACACAGCGAGTTATTACAGCAAGAGACTGGATGGCCCCACAGGCAGCGTTCTGAAAAGCGATGGTGGAGAGATGAATTTGAACGAAGTACCGCCGTCATCTTGGAAGTGTATGTACACAGTAAGCGACGGATGTTCCGGGTGAGTTTGCCTGTTAGGATGCTGGATGGCTGAGGAAGAGCAGGAGTTGACAGGGACTCTGGTCTCTGTTGCCGTGGATGCTGCTCCCTGCCCTCACTCGGGGGAAGTACCTGGCTGCTGCTCCTTTCACTGCTGCCCCAGGGGCACTGATGTGTAGTCACACTCCTGTGGGGACATCAGGTTGTTAGGATAGAAACCTGCCTGTGTCTCCGAGATGAAATCCTGGCTGCGGGTGCTGAATCTCGGGGCTCAGCTGGAGGGAGCTGAGCCGAGTGTCCCAGCAGCTGGGGCACGCCAGCACAGCCGCAGCGGTGCCCCGTTCCAGGGTGAATCCGGCCATCACGTTCTGTGCTTAGTATTTCTGCACTTCTTCATCAGCTAGTGGATTTGTTGGTTGGGGTTTTTTTAGCACTTGACAGTCCTTGCCCAGTAAACTTGTCTTTGGATGAAGCCCTCCAGGTCTGCCATGGCCTGATGCAGTGCAGACAGAGCCCTCTCACTCCGAGGGCTTCACTGTCACACACACGCCCAAACAGGGGCAACACTGAGGGGTCCTTCCAGTACGAAGACCCTCACCCTCTGGGTCAGGGAAGCAGCTTGTGGCCTTGGCAGGATCTTTCTCTTACTGCTAACACAAAGGGAAGCCTGTGGGAGCTTCGAGAGGCTCTTGCAAACATCTTCCAGTAAATGGACTCCTGCTGCAAATGTCATTTCACCTACCAAAGGACATGAGAAGTGTTCTCTCCTCTAGAACGAGGTATTGAAATGACAGGACCGCGTGTCATTTGAAGACTGGTGGCGTACAGCCCTTCTTGCACTCCGGGGTGTTTGCAGCCCCCCCTGGACTGTGCCAGGCTGCTGTGGGTTAAGGCTGGGGCCAGCTCGGGGGTGCTGGGGAGGGATGGGGCCAGTCGCCCCAGGAGGAGGCTGTGCACAGGCAGCACTCATCCTGCTCCGCCAGCCCTGGCACGGAGCTCTCTCATCCCTTCCGCTGAGATTTCAGATGAGAGTCTCTAATTAATGACATCTCCCCACTTAGCTCGTGATACACAGGCAGATGCTGGGCCTTTTAGGGCTGGTTTGAGACCTGCAGCGCTCCCTGCGTACAGTGCAGCATCTGGTGAAAAATGTTTCTGTTTCTGACCTGGGTTGGATCTGAGCGGCCATTCAGGAGTAAAAGACATCATGGGAGCAGGTCCTGCCGAGGCAAGAATCTGACAAATAACCTCCTGCCTAAGAAAAATCCCGTTAATTTTAGGATTCCCAGAGGCATACGGCAGAGTATGGAGGGATATAAATATGCATTTGCTGAATCTGGTGAGAACATAATATGTCCTGAGAAACTCTCCCTTGGTAATTCTGAGTATTGCACATCTGCACTCCCACCCGTGGCCTTGCAGCTGCAGTAGTTTTAAATGAAAAATAGACTTGTTTTGTTTTAATTTTAACAAAAATTCTTAGGCCAGCGTGAAGCAGTCCGGCTCGGTGATGTACTTGCGTGCGTTGCAGTATGTAGTTCCCGAGTTGTGGGTTTGGATTATCAATATTTCTATTTGTCCACACAAGAATGCAAGTCTCAGCTTGGCTACTTACCTTTTGTAATTTCATCTGTAAAATACAGAAATGAGATTTACCGTAAATGCCTTGATTCTGGGCTTATGGGGGCTTGGTGAGCAGTCTGTATTGTCAGTTCTTGAGCTGCTGGATATTAGTTCTGCACTCAGCATCCAGAGGTAACTTGATCTGTCTGCCTGTATTAGAGTTAATTTACAGTATCATTCAGAGGAAAAGGATACGGACCCTTTTCTGTGAAAATAGTGTAAAATTGCCACAAAGTACTGGGAAATGACTGTGCTCAGTTCCTAAAGATCAATTTATTCACCATAGAGATACGGGGTGAGTGGGCAGTTTAGAGAATCGCTAATGGGATAGAAGCCTTCTGGTACAAAGCCACTGCTTCTGATCCAGCCCAGGGCTGTGCTCACCCAGGGCTTTTAACATTTGAGGGCTGGTCGTTGTCCCCTAAGAAAAGCTTGTGGTGTCATCGTCTGTTTTTCTGCAGAAGCCTTAGCAGGTACCACCACCGCCAGCCCTGGCTAACGGAGATGCAGGGAGGTGTCGCTGAGCCCGCGGGCGGCACCAGGTCCCCAGGCTGGTTATCGGGGGGGTGCTGCTGGTGAGGGGGGGGGGCTCCCAGCTTTCAGAGCCCTCCATTTATCATGCTCAGCTGGAGAACCCAGCTGCGGCCGAGCGTTCACCTGGGCGTTCATCCATGGCAGGAATCTTAATGGCAAATCTAGAAAAGCACCTGTTTATCTGCTGCTGCTCTTTATCTGAGAATCTCCTTTGGCTGTTTTCTAGATCCAGCTTGGCGTGTGATTCACTGGAAGCTATGAATTTTGCATGCACTATTGACATTTCTCTGTGTTTTGGTCAGCTTTCTCCTAGAGAATGGCAAAACTCAGCACACACAAAGCAATCTGAGATACACTGGAAGCATTGTTGTTTGGCTCATAAAATACCATGCTGAGAATATCTCAAACTCCTCTTATTTCTGTCCTTCTGTGCCTTTGAAGGAGGCATCGTACTCTCTTTGCAGACAGAGGGGCATGTGGTCTCTTTAGAAGACCCTAAAGTCTTTAAATGTCAGAGTTAGTGGGAACAGAGCGCGTGTGAGCTGCCTGCTGTAGGAGCATTTTACATGGTGCTACACAGAAGGCAACTGCTCCATTTGCTCTCAAGTTATTTTTTTCCCTTGCCACTTCATGGTTTTGCTGTGTTCTCCCTGGGAGTACCTAGCTATCTTTTTTTTTTTTTTTTTTTTTTTTCCCTTGAGCTCTCTGGTTTTGCTTTAAGAGTTACTGCACCATTGATTGTATTGGCTGTCTCAGAAGCGGTGTGCTGCTTGCTGTCTGTGGGCTCCCTGCTGCTAAATGCTGCCAGTGGGACTCCAGAGCATTTAGATCAATCGATAGGACTATCATGGCCTTATTTTCCACACTATCCCATCCCGGGGATGTGTGTAACAACCGGAGGGAGGGCACAAGCCCTCGGGTTGTTGGTTATGGAGTGTGGATCCAGACAGCGGCTGCGTCAGTGGGACAGACTGTGTGCATTTTGGTGGGGAGAAGGGTACAGAGTCCATGAGACAGATGTGTGCATTTTGGTGGGGAGAAGGGTACAGGGTCCATGAGACAGATGTGTGCATTTTGGTGGGGACAAGGGCACATGCACACAGGGATGCATCTGCCCTGGCAACACGAGCTGCTCCCTGGGCACGCTTGGTGTGCAGTGAGCAAACACAGGTCTGGGGTTTTAGAAGGATCTGGCATTAATTCCTCCCCAGTTGCAGGTAACTTCCTTCTGTCAGTAGGGTCTGGGTGCTGTGAAGCAGCCTGAAATGAAGTAGGATGCTAATGCAATCTGCTACGTGCATGCAAACCCAGCCCTGTGCTGGCAGTCGGAGCTCAGCACCCCCCCGAGCTCAGCACCGGGCGCTGCAGACCCAGGTGCTGGACTGAGGAGCAGGGTAGCTGGGGCCACCTGGTCTCCCTGATCCACTGGAACCACGACACACCTGGAAGGTCTCACGCAGCAGGTGGGATGGCCATTTAAAAAAAAACCTTCTCAGCTCTGCAGAGACCTGCAGTTTACAAACCTCTGGTAATGTGCTTCTGACTGCATCGGAGTTTGGAAAAATGTTTTCACTGAATATACAGCCTGTAATAGAACCTGCTCACCAAATTATAAATGGGACAATGTAGCAATCCCTGCTATTCTGGGCCCGTGGTTATCTCATGGCAAAAAATTCCCAGGAATATTCTGCAGTTGTTGCTAACAGATGTACTAAATAATTTCTCTGGGAAAGAAGGCATCCACTGATACCGTTAAATTTTTCCTCTAGATCCCATCTAATGCCGAGGCTGAAAGAATCACGCTCCCACGAGTCTTTGCTCAGTCCCAGTAGTGCTGTTGAGGCTCTGGATCTCAGTATGGAGGAAGAAGTGGTCATCAAGCCAGTCCACAGTAGCATCCTGGGACAAGACTATTGCTTTGAGGTAAGAAGCCTTTCTGTCTGTCCTGGGGACGGTTCCTGATGTGTGATGGGGCTGCCTGGGGAGCCAGGTGTGGGCTTGCATCATGGGCACTTGCTCTTATGAAACATTTCTGCTCTGAATTGCTACACAGAGACCATTTCATAGGCAGAAAATTACTCCCATCTTTCCAAGGAGGATCGTATCTACAGAATCAGAGCAATGAGCTCTTTGTCTTGTAATCGTTGTTGCAGCAGAGCTTGCTACTGGCACAGGTGCTGAACTACTTAAGGCTGTGTGTTAGCAGAGCATAAATTTGGAGTTTATGTTCATACAGATAGCAGAAAGTGCTAATCCCTACTCAGTGTTCACAGAGACATTATACATGGTCACAAAGTTAGCCTACTGTTGTCAGTGGGAGTCTTGAGGACTTTGTCTAGAAAACTGAAGCTTCACTTGTTCATGTAAATAGAAAAATCCGTAAGTATTTGAATATTTTTTTTTAACATCTGTTGTGGCATGTGGTTAGGTCTGTACTAGCGGGAGGGAGCAAGACACGTACAAACCAGTCTGTAGTTGGATAATTTAATGTAGTATGTCTGGGGAATCGTTTGTCCTACATCATGGATGGCAAAGTGTTATTGCTTATGGCAGTGGCTGGATGTAGAACTGGGAAATGGTTTTCTTTCTGTAATAAGATGGTCAATGCTTGTGTTTCTGCGCAGAGAACATAACCTGTTTGTACTAAACGGTGTATCCATGCTTGGACTGTACTGTAGGGGCTTTCCTTGGGTGGGCAGTGCTAGGTGAAAACAGCCTTGGCAGTGTCCAGGAGGAGTCAGACTAGAGAGATGGAGTTGTTTTCCTTGCTGAAATTAGCACTCTTTGAAAGAAATAAGTTAAAAGATCTGTTTCTTAAAATACAAGCAGGTAACACAAAAACAGTCGTACGAAAAATAGCCCCAAACATAAACTCTGAAGTGGGCTGAGGTATAAATTTTCCAGTGCTGTTCATTCTCTGTAGAATTGAGCAAGTGCAGCAGGTCAGGAGGAGAACAGTTTTGTAAATTATATGGCCTCTATTACATTTCACTCAAGAAAGATAAAATGAAGCTAGATGGAAAATAGATGTGACATCCATAATATAAGAGTTGTTTACCAATTCTGTTCAGCGCACAAGAGCAGAGGAAGGGATATGAACAGTACTTGTAGAAAGTTGACTGAGAGGGAAATTACACAAGTCATGCACTTGCAAGGAGGAAGAAAATTTTATTTTTAAGTGAGTTGGATAAAGAAGAGTCATACAGGAAAAAAGAACATGTTAATTGCTGTTCTGCAAATCCTGCAGAGGAAAGGAAGAATGCCAGAAAACAAAAGGGACATTGATTTGTAGCTGACAGTTACTCATCAGCAAGCTCCAGCGGGAAGGACTGAGGTGAGAGCTAAATGGCATCTTGTGTTAGCGTCTTGTACCTCCGGAGAGCCTCTTCCAAATTCCGAGTGAGGTCAGCACTGAAGGAGTTTGCAGGTCTCCCAGCATCCCTGGTGGGTAGCGGCCAGCGATCACAATCCGCCATGCGCTTGGGTACCGCTGATGGAGCAGAGGGTCAGCGTTGCCTCCAGGCAGCGCAGGGCTGGAGGGACGAGCCTGGGCCCTGGGCTGGGACGGGCTGGGCGGCTGCTGCTGGGCCTCTGCACCCCCTCCTGCATCGGCACATGCAGCTGAGACAAAACCACACGAGCATCTCCTCCTCAGTGCTCGACTGTTGCCTTCGGTCATCGTTATGTCCTGAGGGTCCCGGCCGTGGCCGGTGATCCTGAGTTCTTCAGCGTTGCTTTATCTCAAAGTGCAGGCAGGACTTGGCAAAGACTGCTGCTGCCCTTTAGTGGAAGCTCAGCAAAGAGCAGTAAAACCTGTGGTGGTTCATGTGGGCTGGAACTGGGAAGGCTCTGCTTGAAATCTGCACAAGGCTGAAGGGAAAACAAGCCGATGGCCAAGAGCCATCACGCTGCTGGATGTGGGAACACTGAAGAGGGAGAAGCTCAGCTGGGGTCCTGGAAAAGGAGCCCTGCCCAAGAAATGTCGCGTGAGAAGGGCCTGCCAGAGTCACAGAGACAAGGGAAACCAAGATATTTTCTGCAGAGTGGATTGGGAAGGTGCTGCCGGTTGGTGATGCCACCTTGTCCCTGCACTTTGAGGCTGTTGTGGATCTGTTCTCTCGAGAGATCTGTCAGGAACGGCCGAGTTTGCTATCACAAATGGAGAAGCGAAGCGTTGCTGCTGCTGGGCAGTGCCAGCCGCCTTAACTGCCTTCTCCTTGCGGTGGGCTGGTCGGGCAATGGTCAGTGCCTAGGAAGCAGCTTCCATTGCCACGGCCTGGGGTCTGTTCGTGACCACTTGTGCAAGGTACGGCGTGCCACGGGCCATCCTCCCCCGAGCTGCAGCAGCCTCGTGGCTCGGGGAACAAGATGGCAGGATCTGACATGGCTGCAGATGGAGTCGCGCTGAAGAGGGCAGGTTCAGAGAGGGAACTGGCAGCACACCCGAACGGAGACAAAAGCGAGAGGTGCCAAAGCCATCTGCAGTGGAAGAAAACCAAGCGGCTCGTTTGGAGGCAGCTAGCTGTGTGAAGGTGCAATTGGTTCTCTCCTTTAGCTCGACCGACCTGCATTAAGACGTGCCGAGGCTGGCTGCTCAGCTCTGCTCCCCCTCAGCTGGGCTCTGCCGGGGGTGAGGAGAGTCAGCAGTAATGCACTGCTTTTCCAAATGCTGCATTTGGCTTTTTCTGCTTATTTAGTTCCGTGAAACTTGCCTTTTTTCTGTCTTGCTGAGTACTTGGCAGTCGGTATTTACTTGTTTTCTTCATTGATTTTTTTAAAAAAAGTTACTCAACATCATCTTCTTTCTCCTTATGAGACTTCCCAGTCAGCATAATCATCTAGTGCCACAGCATATGCTGCGTGTGCTGAATATACAGTGGGCATCTTAGTCCAGTAACGGAGACTCAGCATCCAGACCCCCAGCGCCTGTTCCTGGCTCTGCTGTTTGTGGGCTCCAGGTGCCTCCGGCCGGGCAGGGGTGTCAGGACTGAAGGGTTCTGTACCCTCTTGACAGACCGGAGTCTCGTCCTGTCACACAGCTCGTGTCTGGCCTGTTGGCAGGACGTAGCTGAGGGATGCGGAGCAGGGGAAAGAAAAACTGTAGTTGCTCCAGTACAACTGAAACCATGTCACCTCCTCCTGGCCTTGCCTGAGCAAGGAAGAATTCAGTGGAGCTAAATGTAGCACTGCTAAATTTAATCCAGCTGTGCAAATGCTCGCTGTTGCTCGCGTGGCCCTTCAGACACCCCGAGCAGTCGTCACGGGTCTGTGGGGCTGGCCCAGGCAGCGCTGGTTTGCCCCCTGCACTTGGTTCTGGGGGTATTTACCAGCCTGAGCCTCGGCTTTTCCTCGTAAAATCTTTGGACGACTTTCAGTAAAGCAGCTTCAGTACCTCAGATGCCTTCTCTGTTGTTACTCCAGTGAGATTCCTTCAAGTGTACTTTGAGGAACCTGTGCTGGACCGAAGACATTCTTAAAATGACAAGATTTTGTCTGATTTAAGAGATCACCCATCCGAGGACTGGGGATAATGAATGCGAATAAGTAACGTTTTAGAAATTGATGAATTTTATTAGTTGAGTTTATCCTGTACATTAATAGTATACTAACATATCCATAAGACCTGATAAGACCAGAATACTCTCTTTATCAAGATAATTAATACTCATGAAGATCATTAATGCCATATGACGTTTAGGTCAGAGCTCAAAGCTGGGATGTTATTGCAGATCAGGGGAAAATTACATTTTTGGTCACACATGGTAGCTATGACCTTCAACTCCCATCAGATCACAAGGGCTTCATATCTGACACATGAGGATTTTCCCCTTCTCTCTCTTAAGTATGACAGTTACAGTTTCTTTAGGTTTTGAGTGATTAGTTAATCGGTAATTGTTTTGGAATTGAATCATAAATTTTACCGTGATAACTCAATGATAATATGTTGACTTAAATGTGGCAAGAAAATACATTAGATATTCAGCCTAACAGATAGCTGGTGAAAACCTGACAGTTAACAGATTCAGTAGAAGGACAGCTAAATTGCATGCTTATTTATTTGGATATGAATCTTCTAGGCAGCTGTGGGGTCCATGTGTGTCACCGAGGAGAACTTGGCTTTCAGAGAGCATCTTTCAACAGCAATCAAAGAAGTCATAATTCTCTTTCATGGAAGAGCTTCCAAGTTTCCTACCAAATTCTCTGGGTCTGAGAACATTGGTTCCAAATGCATTTGTATACCAAACTGCTATCAAAACAAAAGAGCTAACCAAAAAGCTAGATGAGAAATGGCCTTTGAGGCAACGGACTGATGGTGTAGTTTACTGAAAGCTGTATTTGACTTAGTCCATCTTTATTAACTGATTTCTAAGCAGTCAGTGGGGACTGAATTTTGTGGACCTTAGAGTGTCAGTGGGAGGGTTTTTCCTGCTGTGGCGTACAGAAACGCGGCCGTAACACCTCCAGGGCAGGGTGGCTCTACCAGGAGTGTCAGGATTTTGATGTTTTGGACTTGGGCATGTATGATTTGAGTCTTTCACAGCTGAATTAGATGGGCCAAGTAAGACAGGGCTCAAGGTCTGCATTGTTAGATTCTTGTCTGAAGAATGGTTTTGAAGCCCTAGAAATTCACATTGATCGAGCAGCTGTTGCTCAGTGGTGCTTCTGGGATCTTTGTAGTTGTAATTTGGTGTTAAGACAGTACAGCACCATGTCAGCAGTAGTGCAGCTGTGCGTTGCTTCTCTTTAGGTGTCATCACCAGCCAGGTGTATGGCCATGCTCGGCTTGAACGCCGCTGCAGGAACTCTCACTGAGCAAAGGCTCAAGATGCAAAACTGCCATATGCTCTGGCAGAGCAAGGCATAGGCATCGCGTGTGGACGTGGTCTTGCAAGCGATGCAGCTGTTGTGCCACCAGAAGTCAGTTTGTGAAGGTTCAGGGACGGAGGTTCACATGAGCGTGTGCAGCAGCAAATAGGAGATGGAGCAGGCCAGATTTGTGATGGGAAACTTTGGAGAAGCTGGAAGTACCCTGAAGTGTGAAAGGAAGCTGAAAACGTCATACTGCTGTGCCTGCTAATATGAGGTGTGTGAGAAGGTGCAGAGAACTACTGGCCTTTCAGACCTTGGCTCAGTAACGATGCCAAGGACCTTGGTGTGATGGATAGGAAGAAGTGTTGGGTGCCCGTCGTCCTGGGGCCGCCGGGCAGTGGTTGCTTCAGAGGGCTCTCAGCAGGGTTGAGTTTCCGTGTGGTAGCAGGGATGCGATAACGAACGAGGGGCATTTGCACCACTGGAAACGTCACTGCTGCGAGCATGCTGCTTCAGACCTGGCTACGAAATCCCCGTGGCCAGAGAGTGTCACACCAGTGCAGCAGAAATATCTCTTGGAGCGATGCGGGAAGCATGAGAGGTGCCCAGAGGGCTCAGCAACACTTCACCCGCCATCTCCAGGCCCAGAGCCCCGACCTGGTGCTCCCCGACTGGGGGCTGTGAGCTCGGGAGTGCCCCTGCCTGGGGGAGGGCTGCTGCTCGTACTGCTGCCAGCAGTGGGCTGGCTGTACCTGTCCCGTGTTCTCCACAGCATGGGCTGCAGCAGCAACAGGACACCAAGGGGAAAGGTAGGAATCCAGCCTTTCCAGGCCTGACGCTCTGCTGAAAACAAGGAATGGGTTGTTACTATCACAGGCTTTGGGCTGAATCTGGAGGAATGCCAAGTGGTTGCAATTTATCTTTACTTCACCTAAGGATTTGCACTCTCTCAGTTGTGGAACTTGGTGGTTTAAATCGTCGCATGCATGGGGCCCATTATTTAGTGTTTTCTGCTGTGGAAGGGGAGAAGTAATTGGAATTTGCTTCCATGATTATTTCTGTGACATAGAGAGTTGCCCTGTTTTTCCTCTAGCCTTAGGGGCTGTTGCTTCATGCTTGGGTAAAGCTGTTTACTTAAAAAAAAAAAAATTCACTAGCATCTTTCCTAACTCCCCCTCTCCCCCCACATCACAGTCTGCAGTGTGCTGGTCAAGACATAATCCTGTTCCTTTCCCTGTAGGTGACGACTTCATCAGGAAGTAAGTGCTTCTCGTGTCGTTCTGCAGCAGAGCGAGATAAATGGATGGAAAACCTGCGGCGTGCCGTGCACCCAAATAAGGTAGTGGCTTTGAGGAATTGCCTCTGTTATAGTTCAGTTCCTCGTTATTACATTTTATAGCCCAGTGCATCGTAGCAGCAGGGGACGTATTGTCATTTTAGTGAGTAAGTGTAAGTGTGGGTCAGCCTTTTTCCATATTGCTTTCTTCCACAATCATATTTACAGGCAAGTGCCAATTATTTCTACCCTCTTTTCTCAGCACATGCTGCTTAGCTGTTGCTAAAAATTGATCAGACCTGAAGAATCTTCAATCTTGCTCTGTTACTGATGAGACTTGCCACTTACGTAGGACTTTCCACCTCCCGAAAGCTCTGGGACACATGTCAGGTAGCTGCCAGCAGAGTTACAAGACCAAATAGTCTGAAGAATTCGCATATTGCACTTTCTGACTCTGGTAGTACCTACAGTGTCTGCTTTAGTGATGGAGAAACTCGGATGCCCATTGCAGCAAGTTCTCTGGTTCGATACTGGAACGTAGCTTGCCCTTCTCCAGTTGGTTGAGGTGACAAAGTCATCCCCTCTGGGGTCTACAGAAACAAATGCTTCTCTTCACTAAAACACGGGGACACCCAATATATGGTTTTATGGCCCACAAAGACTAAGCACATCCTAAAATAAAATCTGCAGCTGCTTCCTTCCTCACTACACTGGAGTTAGTTAACAAAGATTGATCAGGACTAATCAGCTTCAGGATTTCACAACTGATGAGCTCAATCAACAAGTCTTTTTCTGCTGATCAGAGAAGACAGAAATGATGGGATCCTGTGAATTCATTCCCAGCATCAGAGACACAGAACTGCGCATACAAGTTAGGTCCAGGCTTGGCGGGTTGCAGAAGCCCTCTGTGTTGGAGTTTATTGTTCCCAGCACAGTGCCAAACGTCAGGATAAAAGATTTCCTTCAGTGTCAGAACAGGAGCAGTGGGGGGGAGAGGCGGACTTCAGCCTCTAGCAGCATGTTCCTGTATGTGGAGTTCAGGGACTCCGGTGCTTTCCGAGCGCAGTATCCTGGTAACAATGGTCTGAAAGAGCTGTGTAAGGTTTGTGTGGTCACACTTACCACGAGAAAAGTCCCGGGAATTGAGTTGGAGCTGGGCATGTCACTGCCGTTGAGATGCAGTGGTCAGTGGAAATTCATTTGGAAGTGTGCCCTCTTCTCAAAACATGCCATTAACTGATGGCTAACTTTCCATCTTTGTTTGAGTTCACAGACAATAAACTCTCAGTATCTGACTTGATATTTCTGTCAGGAATTCAGTGTTCTTGTATAGTTCCTGTGTGTACTTCCTGACCCTACAGTACCCCATTGTGGGCTTCCAGCAGAAATGTTCCTGCCCAGACTCCTAGGCCGAGCAGAGTAAGCCGTGGTTGCGGTTTCACTGAGGGGTTTCCAAACAAAACAGGTTACTGCAGAATCCCTAGCGGCGGTTCAGCTGTGAGTGCTTTATCTTTCAAGTCACTCTTGCAACAAATGTCCCTGGGTCTCCTTCCAGGATGAGGTCAGCATCACTGGGGAGCTCTTAAAGATCCACAGTATCATTTGCTCCGTTACTCTTTGAAAAATATCCAAGCCAGATATCTATTTCTGAATTGTAATGATTCTCCTGTGAAACTCACTCTGTCTCTCATAATTCCTCTCAATGTTTTAGTTGGGTGTTTATGGGCTTCTGCCCTAAAATAAATATCATGAGGTTTTGTAAATGCTTCTTTCCCTGCCAGAGGTGGTTCCAGCCATGGTTGAGGTGACCCTGGGTGTGTGTTCAGATCCCTTTATTGTTGCTCTGTTACATTTAAAGAAAATGTACTCCGCCGTACTGAAAAAGGAGGTGGTCGTGAGATACCTGTAACGTAGCTTCTGTGTTTTGGTGAGGTTCTTTCAGATTCTTCTGAGGCCCTCTTAGCAGTGAATGGGAAATGGTACATTTATGATTTGGAGAGTTTTATCTGCCTTGTTCCTTATATTAATTGGCACCAACAGACATGGAGAGCATGGTGATATTTGGAAAATTAACATAAGTAGTGTTATTATGCAAATTCCTGAGAGCCAGTATTTCCTTAAAATAAAATGTAATTAAGCCTCTGCTCATTTAGAACATCCGAAATAATTAACTCATATCTCCAGTTTTGTTGTGCTAGGCTTTGTGTATTTTTATTGACCTTTTTTTCTTTGCATCTTTTTTTTTTCAGGACAACAGCAGAAGGGTAGAGAATATGTTAAAGTTATGGATTATTGAAGCCAAGGACCTGCCAGCTAAGAAGAAGTACTTGTGTGAATTATGCCTGGATGACGTTCTTTATGCACGAACTACCTGTAAATTGAAAACTGATAATGTATTTTGGGGGGAGCACTTTGAATTTAATAACCTCCCATCGCTCAAAAACATTACGGTGCACTTATACAAAGAGACTGACAAGAAGAAGAAGAAGGACAAGACCAATTTCATTGGACAAGTGAACATCCCCGTCAGCTCCGTCACGGGCCGGCAGTTTGTAGAGAAATGGTACCCAGTGGTCAGCCCCAACCCCGGTAAGGGCAAGTCCCCAGGGCCCATGATCCGCATCAAGTCACGCTACCAGAGTATGAGCATTCTTCCCATGGAGATGTACAAAGAGTTTGCTGAGTACATCACTAACAATTACATGGTGCTGTGCTCGGTGCTGGAGCCCTCGCTGAGCGTGAAGAACAAAGAGGAGATGGCGTCTGCGCTGGTGCACATCCTGCAGAGTACGGGCAAGGCCAAGGTAAGACCCTTCGTCATCCGTACCGGCCCACCGGAGACCGTCAGGAGCAGACTCCTGTGTTGGGTTTTGGAAATCACCACATCACTTGGCCTAGCCGTCATTAATACAGTCTTAATTTTGTCTTTAATTACAAACAAGTTGGTAGCGTGTGCTGTGCAAATTGCTTAATTAGCAAAGAGGGTGGTGGGACCACAAGATCCCAACCAAGTCATTTTTGTCTCCCGGAGGCTCAGGGGCCAGGCTCTTACTTCATAAACAGGCACAGATGTGAACATAAGCCAGAAAGCCGTTTTCAGGGATGAAACGTAAGCAGTGCTGGCTTCAGCGAAGCAGCCCGTGTGTGGTGGGTGTTCTGTGGGAGCCCAACAGGTTCCCCGCTCCCTCCCTGTCACCGTGCCGCGGTGCCGAGCACCCAGCGTGGCAGGAGCTGGACGGGAGCGAGCCAGCCTCTGGGGAATTTCAGAGTAAAGTCCGCCTGCAGACATGTGTGTCTGAATTAGCTCGCAGTTTCGGGGCCTTTCCTGATGCTTTTGGAAGGGAGGTGTGAGGGGGGGCAGTGGTGCGGGAGAGCGTGGGGTCCTGGGCTGCCCCCAGGGCAGTGCTCAGCGTGGGGTTGGTGCCAGCCAGCTTGTGAGTGGCAGAAGTTTAGTTTTTGTGGACAGCTTTGTCTGAACATCCTTCATGGTTGGGAATCCCTCGCCAGATCTGGGGAAGAAGCAGGCCAGGAGGAGGCAGAGAGTGGGTTTTACTCCTGGTGGTGATCTGTGAGGGTACAGGCAGGGTGAGCAGAGCTGGAAGTGCCCTCACCGGAGAGCACGGGCCAGCGCTGAGACTCGGCACAGCGGAGTCACGTCCTTCGTCCCCAGGTGGCATGGCCCAGCCGCGGCGGGCAGTGCCAGCCTCAGGACTGCAGGAGTTCAAGCATCTGCGTTTTTCTCTGTTAATATCTCCCTGAACTCTACAGGGGAGAGCTGGGGAAGAGCAATATTTCCAAGGCTTTTGCAGCACTGAAGAGACATGAGCTCCTCACCTGAGGGGCAGTCGCAAGGCTCTGCTTCCTCCGCAGCTGCCACTGCTGCCTGGGACCGTGGCGGGGTTCGTGGATTAGGTTTAGTTACCATCTGTCGCACAGAGATGTGGCTTGGCCTCCTGGTGTAGTTCAAGGCAGGCAAAGCTCACTGAGAGGATTGCAGGGCTGTGGGCCTGCTAGTGCAGAGACAGAGAAAATACCTCAGTTAAAGCCTTCCTGATCCCAGGCAGGAGTGTCAGACCCCAGGAGCGCAGGGACAGCCCTGGTCCCCTTGGCTGTGTTGCCCTCAGAGGTGACAGAAGGGGCTTGTGGTTCATGGTGTGTGAAATGACGCGCTGTGGTCACACAGGGAGAGCGGTGTAGGCGTCCCCCCCCTGCTCCCCGCGCCGGGGCTCCGTCAGCGGGTGGTTTCTGGGCAGAGCCCTGGGTTCTGCTGGTACCGCTCCTCCCCGCGGTGGGGCCTGTCCTGCCCCTCGCCGCAGCTCTGCCTGTCCGAGTGCCGGGGTTCCTGTCGGAACGACATTGCCATGAAAGACCCTGCCCGTGGCTTACACGGTTCTGGTGCAAAAGGCTTCCAATGTCACCCTGATCTCAGTCACCATGGGGCATCTGCAGGCGTGGCTGAGAGCTGTTGTGACTGCTCCTGACTTTTCCCTCTTCTTGTTGGTATTGGAGAGGCTCCGGAGAGAGCAAGTGTGTTTCCAGACATGTGTCTGCATCAGTGCTTGAGATCCCAGAGGCGCTACACGAGGGACACAGCAAACAGTAAACAGGCTTGATGAATTTCCCCCTAAAATGGAGCTTCTGCTTTCCCTGCCTGTCATCTGCCATCAGCATTAGCACAGGGTTTAGGGAGCTGTCAGAGCCACAGGAGTTATTGGAGCATGGGAATCGGGCGGTGCATCCTTTGTGGAGGAGTTGGACAAGCAGAGAAAGGGAAAAGCAGCAGTAAAGTAAAAAACAATGGGAGAGGAAAACACCCCCTTACCCCTGCTTGTGTGACACGGGTGCACCCCGCCATGACTCGGGAAAGCTGCCCTGTGGCTAAGCACTGCGACCCAGCGCGGGGACACAGCCGCAGGACACGGGGAGGCTGTGCTGGCGTTGCAGCCCCTGCCAGCCTGCCCCGGGAGAAGGACTGAACAGGATGAGTCCAGGCGCTGGTTGCCACGCAGCTTGCTCTCCCGCTCCGTGGGCATCACCTGGCTGGCGCCTTGGCAGGGCTCGGGGCACCCCCCTGGAGTTTCAGCACAGAAACAACAGCCTCTTTCTTCCCAGGTAACGTTCGGGAGAAACGGTTTGTTTCATTTTTCTTTTTTTTCAGTAAGGTGGCTCTGTAGGTGTTTGCATGTGTTGGGGAAGGCAGGTGCCTGCGGGCAGGTCTGGCTCTGAACTCCTCTGGTTTTAGTGCTGAGGACACGGTTCTGTCACCCAGCACCAAACGCCTGCTTGTTCGGAGGCGACACTGAGCAGGGAGGTAGAACACCCATGGCCCCGAGTGGGGCACAGTGGGGTTTGAGATGGGGTTCAGGGCCTGGGAGGAGAACAGATCCCCATGGTCCAGGAGCCCCCCCAGGCAGGCATGGTGCCAGGGAAGCTGGCGTGCTGCTGGCTGAGGCTGGAAGTTTTAGCAAGTGGGGTTGGGTCCCAGCCTCTGCTGGGTGAGGACCGCAGCCCAGTCCGGCACGGCGAGCACCCCGCTCCCTGGCACTGGTGTGACCTTCTGAAGCTTGCCTGGGCTGGAGGTGGGTTCCCAGTCCTTGTGCCTCACCAGGAGCCTTTCCAACGACCTCTCCAGAGCAATTCCCTGCCCTGAAGAGTGCAGACGTGGCAATCAGCAACCACTAATTTATTTTGCTGATAAAGGGGTTTTTGTGGATCTTGGCTGTGTAGCTGACGCTAAAGCAGCAATTACAGTTGGACTGGGGAACAAGTGTCCGGTAGATTATCTATGAAGACTCGTTAGCAGCTAATTGCTCTTGCACTGTTTCGGGCCCTGTTTTCCCGTCGCGATTTGCTGTAAATATGGTGTAATCCCTTAATGAGGCACGGTCGGTTGGGTACACGTGGCCACCCAGAGCCACGCCGCAGGAGCTCCGGCGCAGGGGAGGCGCGATGCAGCGCCTGTCTCTTATACACA
>NW_020799122.1:2121725-2220218 GCF_003259725.1 Athene cunicularia | reverse complement strand
TAAGAGACAGATGTAGCACTGCTAAATTTAATCCAGCTGTGCAAATGCTCGCTGTTGCTCGCGTGGCCCTTCAGACACCCCACTCGGCTCCTTCGCAGTATTGAGCCATCTCCCACCAGCCAGGTGTTGTTTTCTGAAGCTGCTAAAACTCAGAGGCACAGCCTGGGTCCCTGCTGCTGGGGAGGCAGAGCACGTAAAGCTGCAGGCAGGAGGGGGACGAGGGCTGTAGCTGAATTTTCTCCCTAAATACCTGCTTTTTCCTGGGCTTCATGGCCATATCACAATAGATTAAAAGGTGGAGAATGAAAGCAGAGTGCTCTTTGGAGTCCAAGCCCATTCTTCCTTTGTTCTCTGTTTGGGAAAGGGAAAAGCTTCACCCCTGCAGGCAGTGCTGTATAAGGGTTTGGTGTGCATCAGGGCACACCTGGAAACCCCTGACCAGCTGCCAAGGCAAATAAGTGGAGAAGGGGGCAAAATCGTTGTGATAAAGTTAAAGAGAGCAGACACTGTGGCTGAGGGAGCTGCGCCAGCCCCCTGGAAAGTCTGACAGACATCAACATTAAACCGCTCTTGGTGCAAGCGGTTGTTCACTGTCCCCTTTTATGGCAAGTGGGGACTGGAAGAGGCATCGCTGGGCTGGAAGAGGGACAGTTCTGTGGCTAAACAGAGACGCCAGCTCTCAGAATCTGTCCCTGACTTGGTATGTGCTTCATCTTCCCAGCGAGAGCACTGATAAAAGGTTACCTGTACAGGTGTGGAGAGATGCCAAACTATTTTCATGTGTTTTGCAACCCATAGACAAAAGACACAAAGTCATAATTAAAAGTAATTCTCTTGCCTTCCTTGGTGTTACTGGGAGAGCTCACCCCTGCCATTAGCATGACTTGATGTGGGCTGTGTGATGCGGTTACTGAGAGGCAGGCTGCATCCTTCCCACAGTGAGACCTGTTGTGACTTTCGATGCTTCCAGAATATTTTCCATGCTCAGATTTGTTTCAGGGCTGTCTTACAGCTTTTGGAGCTCAGTTCATGACCATAAATATGTATAAAAAAACCTCTTGTCCAGAATGGTTGGTAGATCAAACCCAGCATTAGACAAAACTCTATAACCAGCTGCTCACTTGATATAAATATTTACTGTGTTGTGAGAAGAATAAACATGTGTCCCTGTTTGTTTATGCTGCAAGGATTTGCTTCAGCTAAGCAGATGTATTTACTCCCCCCGTGCGAGCCTGCTGGAAACTCCCCACGTTCCCCTCCTTGGTGGTGCAGGGTGTTTGGTCAGAGCTTTGCTGGCAGCGACAGCTTAAGCGCAGGACCTGCAGGTACTGTCCAGGGCTGCCTAGAAGTGACTGCTCAGCTCGGGAGGGGACCTGGAAAGGGGTGGCACGGCCCAGGAAGCTGCTGGGCTTGGAGACTGGTGGCACCAGGGTTTGGTCGGTCCCTAGGGGAGCACCACTCCCTTATCTGCACTGAAAGGCTGCGGATACAGGGATGCTGCACGCGTTCAGCAGCAGCCATGTCATTTCCCCCACAAAGTTTATCTCCCAGATAATATTTTATAGCAGCTATAGTTGAGATAATAAGCTTTTTAATCAGTTTTATGAGCACCCCCAGTGGTTTTCTCCCTGTCCCTAAAAGCAGCGGTCGGGCTGGTTGAAAGGACGGAGAAGGCCGGTGAGCGGCAGCTGCAGGGGTCCGTGTTCTGGCTCTCGGGGCAGTCTGAGGTTCCTCAGCCTCCTGCTCTGGACCCGACCCCTCTGCCCTCAGGGGCAGGCGGTGGTCAATCAGTGTGTTGTATCAGATTTTCTTACTGCCATGAGCAAGGTGATGGACACAGACTCCTGGGCGTTAACCCTCACACTGCCGCCTCACCTCCTTTTCCCAAGGAGAATTAGAAAATGCCGGAAGTGTTGAGGATGAGCTCCAGCGCCCAAGGGAGGCAACATCACTGCATTTCCCAGCAGAGAAGTGTCCAGCACAGATCCTCAGAGGAACTATGTGGTGGTGAGGAGTTGAGGACTGGTGACTGGGGTCCTTGGTTTCGCACCAGCTGCCCAGGGCCCAGCTCTGCCCCTCCTCTGCTCTCCTCACACAGCTCAGCACCCTCGAGTGCTGCGTTTCTCAGCCCCTGCAGCGCTGACACGTAGCTGTGCCCTGACACTGTCCACCTGTAACCCACAGCCTGGCCCAACCGCTGGTGGCTTTCACCTTTGCATAAAAGCCCAGCTGGACTCTGGGCTAGTCTTTGAAATAAACAGTAATCTTATTACCTTTATCAATTCAATCCTCTTAAGGTTAAGTCAATCCTATTAATCAGGCATGTGATGTGGAGAACCTTACTATTTCAAAGTCAATCTGCCCGTCAGGCACGATACTGGGAACGATCAGCTCCAGCCCAGAGGGCTGCCTTGGGCCTGCGGGTCCCACCAGCTCCAGCCGTGGACACGCTGCTGGGAGGCCGGGGCTGGAGGACCTTCCCCAGGATGGGAGGTGCAGAATCCTTCCTGGGTGTGGGCAGGATACATCCTGCAAGACTTGTGTTGCTTGTTGGCTCCCTTTGCCTAGGAAACACTCCTGCTCTCGCCGCAGCCGTGCCGGGCACGCGGCTGGCTCCATCTTTCTGCACCTCCGGGCTCAGGAGCTGGAGGGTGCAGGCATTGCCTGGAGACACCCCCGGGGGCACAGGCACTGGCACTTTGAACCCCTTCGGGCCTGGGATACCTGGCGCAGACAGACCCCTCGCCCAGGTGGGTGGCTTTCTGGGTGCTGGCAAGTGCAAGCATTGTAAGCTTCAAGCACCACGGGGTGCTCGTCCCCGCCAGCCCGGCGGGGCTGAGGGGTGCTGGTGCTCTGGCAGGCAGGGCTCTTGGCCCTCGGTCAGACGTGTGACTGCGGTAGCTGTCTTCTCCACTCCGGCCTCATCCCCTGGGAAGAAGCTTTTTCTTCCCATTTTTTGTGTTTGAGCAATGCAATTAGTCCGCTTCCTTGGCCCTATTGACACGGGCAATGAGGGTTTGCTTTCTTGAGCAGGTGTTGGTTTTTCTCTTGGTGGACTTCACGTTTGAATGAGCCTTTTCCAATTCAGGCCCCCCTGGGGCATCTGGTCCCCGGGCCAGTGCTGATGCAGATGAGGGCTGACATGGGGCGCCAGCTTTGGCCAGCCACCTGCGGGGACCTCGTGCGGGGCTGTGCTCGTTTCCAGGGCATCACCCCTGCTTCCTGACTCTCCCACCACCTTCCCCAGGGAAGGGTTTGGGGGATCCGCCGTGGCAGTCCTGCTGCGAGATGACTGATTTAGTCAGACGTCCTGAATTGCCACATGTGTGAGGGTCAAGGCAGGGGATAGGGGATGTTTCCTCACCCACAGGAAGATGCTGTTTGGTTGGGGTTTGAGACAAAAGGATGAATTCACCCAAGTGGGGTAGGGGAGGCAGCATCTGTCGCTGACCTGATGAAGACCCAGGGGAAATGGAAATGTTTTTAGGCTACACTACAGGTAGACCAGGATGGAGACTTGAGGGGCAGAGCAAAGCCAGGCTCAGGGCAGGGGGTGACACAGCCCGTCCGTCCAGGGGATGCTGTGCCTGAGGATGTGGGGAGCTGAGCTGCAGAGCGGCGCGGGCATCCCAAGGCAGAGGGCAGGCTGCAGCCCTGGAAGCACTTGGTGGTGGCATGTTTGAGCCCTGAGGTGGTGCTGAGGACTCTGCCTGCTGCAGGGACCGGGCTGCCACTCCGGCAGCAAAACTCCTGTGTGCATTTCTAGAGCGGAGGAGCTGCCTTAGACTAGCACATGTGGGCTCATGCTTGGTTTATTTGAAAAGTGTTGGAAACCAGTGCTGCCTTGTGCTGTCATGCTCTGAATTTATTTATTTATGAATTGCTCTTCTTTATCAGCATATGTGCAGTGACTGAAGTTGGACAGGTTCAGCTGTGTCCAGTCAGAAGCAAATATCCTTAAAATAAACATGGGAGCAAGCCTGAAGAACACTGCCACAGCCCTTAATTTTTACTGTAGACCTTTTCCTTCCCCTCTCGACTCCGATGTAATGAAATAAAGCATCTTATTTTCTTCCATTGCCAGGGGCCCTAACTGAAAACAACCCCCTGCTGATCTCTGCTGCTCAGAAACAGGGAGTTTTATTGGCTTTAGTTATTGCATTTTATTCAGAGCCTTGTATGTGGGTGAGTGAGGCCCCCGGAGGGATTCAACAAGTATTTGCATTCCATTTGTGTCTTCCGAGTGCTGGCTGCTGGCGTACTTAAGGCAGAGATACCAGACGTGTGATCCAGAACTGATGTGGCTTTCTTGTGACGAGGGAAGACAAGATCTGGAAGATGGCCCTGGGACAGAAATTGCAGGATGTCATGGGAACTGACCCACGGACGAGGCTCCTTTCCTGTGGCTCGCAGAGCTGCTCTGGGCTGCTGAGAGCGGTCTCTGCAGAGGAGCTCACTCAAGGACATTGGTTGTGGGTGTTTTGATCCCTGATGCATCCCGACACCGGTTTGTACAGCCTGGCAGGATGCCTCCTGCAGACTGGGGAAGCTGGACCTGCTGGGGATGGTGAGAAGCCCTGGATGCTCTTGGGTGTCCTGACTCTCGCCTCCATCCCCTGGTTACAAGGCCAGATTCTGCCACGTCACACCTCAGCTTTGGGTGCTGTGCGGTAATGGGGCTCAGGGATTTCAGCAGCTTTCCTCTCCGCTTTGGATTCAAGGGGTTGTTCTCTCAGCTGTCAAGCTGCAGGAGCTCCATAGGGCATAGGGACTGCAGCAGAGGTTTTAGGGGGATCTTTTCAAGCTTTGTGTTGATTCCCACAGTGGAATTTTGCCTCATTTTAAATTTCAGTGAATTCTGTAGATCAGCTAAAATCATCAAAATTCCCATTATCGCTGGCTAAAACTTGGCCCCTGGGTTTCTACCCCTCAGCAGCCCTGGCCGGCAGTTGGGTGGCACATCACAGCTTGGCCCCACGTCCCGCAGCTCCCAGTCCTCGGCCGACCAGAGGAGGGGAAAAAGCAAACACTTGGCTAAGAGGAGCTGTAAAACTCAGTGTTCCTGAGATAATTAGTATGTTGGGAAAGTGACAGGAAAGAGAATCAAGCAAAGCCAAGGTCAGCGGCTGCTAATTAAGAATCAGCACCTTGTGTCAGTCTGAGCTGTGGCTTGGAATTGAAACGTACCCTGGGAGAGACCCAGGAAGATAAAGGTGATAGAGTTACCCCGATAGCAGCTAACGGGATTTGAGCAGGGGTTTAACGTTTCATTCCAGTTTGGCTGATAAAAGGGGCAAAAGGAGAGAAAATAGTGGGGGGAGGCGTGTGCTTTGCTTCCAGGAGGGATTTTTGCCTGCAGCTGCTGGAGCATTGCAGACGTAGCAGGATCTGAGGAAGGGGATCTTCTGTCTAAATAATGGAAGTGACTTTTTTTTTTTTTTTTAGCAAAGCTACTTCTTTGGCTTTTTTGAATGCTTTTCTGGGAAGGTCATGGCAGCGTGTCGCCCCCAGTCACAGTCTTGTGGGAAGGTGGGAGGGATTGGGCTGTTGGGTGCTGCAGAGATGCCAGCCTTGCCCCCTCCTGTTCTCAGATGGGAGATGTACCTGTCTGCTGCCTGGATTTTCCTTTGTCTGGCACAGAATAACGAAGGGCCTGGGGAATAAATTATTCTGGTCTGGAACAGGCCACTGTTGGGTTCGGGTGGAGCTGTTTGTTGAACCTTGATTAAACTTTCAGTGCAAGAGACATCTGCATGAAAAATGAAATGGAGCCAAGTGCCTCTCTGGCCAATCTCCGGCCAGCCGCTGGCAGGGGACGGGACCCGAGTGTCCCCTCTCCCCAGTCTGGGCTGGAGCAGCCTGGGGCACGGCCACGGTGCTTCGGGGGGCTCTGGGAGCTGCTCCTCACTTGGGGAGGGCAAGGACAGGACCTGGGTGTCTGCACAGCAGCTCTGGGGTGCTCCTGCTGCCAGGGACGGGGTTACATCTGGTGCGGTCATGACAAGTGAAGGAGAATTTCTTAGTGAAAGGTTGTTACTAAGCAGATTGTTTTGTTTTAGAGGAAGGCAGTTTTAAAAAGGTGCCCTTGGTTGTAGAAGTGAATTTGTATGTCAACATTTCTCCGTCTCCTGCATGAGGAAGCAGTCAGAGGTTTAATGCCTGTGATTTACAGGGTGCCAGCAGCCTGTTCGCCTTTGTCATCCAGGTGAGTGGTGCTGGGTGGGAGGAGGTCGACCCTTTCAGCACCCAGCGCAGCAAGGAGCTGGGCCGGGGCCCAGGAGCTGCTTTTCCCATTAGCAGTGCAGATAGCAGAGCGGAATATATATCAGCATTAAAACCCGCATGGCATTTCTCCTGCATTAACACTAGCTACAGCACACTAAATACTACCCCACATAGTGAATTTTCAGCAGAATGCACGGGGAGCTACGTGACCCTCTCAGCGGCGAACGCTGTTGCTGAAGCAGAAGCGGAGCTGGGTCTGAAGTGCTGTTTTTCTTTTAGAATTTGCAATTCAGTAGCCTGGATTGATGCACGGGGCAGCTGTCAGCATGCGGTCTGCTCCTGCTCACCCCTTCATTGCTCTGCACAGAGGGTTATAAAATCGCACGGTACTTGGTTGTGTGCACATCAGACCAAAAACGTCCCCAAAATGTGTGCTGTTGCGGCGCTGTTTATTTCCATGAATACTAAGGAAATAGGACATTCGAGCATCTTGATGCATATTACAGGCTTGATTCTCAGCCATTAACTGTGGGGCACAGCTCATGGTATCTGAGTATGCCCCTGTTTTGCAACCAGTGCAGTGAGACACCAGTGCAGCTGCATTTAACAGTGAAGTCAATATTTCACCTACAAAATGTGAGGCTGATACGAGGCCCAGCCAAAAACCAGCACTGATGGAGAGGCAAATGTGGTGCAGGTCTGGAGTGAATCATTTTTTGGGGTGCAAAAGTTGTGACTCTCCAGACATTGATTTCTCCTCTTGGCTCTGTGAGGTTGGGGAACCAGGAGGAAAGGCAGGCTGGTGGCCACACAGCGTGCTCGCACAGGATCACCCGCAGCACCTCCGCTCCCTCTTGTGTCTTACAAAGGTGGGACCTCTCTGGAGAAGGGGAGGCTGCCTGCTCTGCCGGACAAAGCGTCTGTCAGTGCGTGGTGACCCACCATGGGCTTTGCTTTCCAGGATTTCTTGACTGACCTGATGATGTCTGAAGTTGATCGCTGTGGTGAGAATGAGCATCTCATTTTCAGGGAGAATACACTGGCCACCAAAGCAATCGAAGAATACCTGAAGCTGGTGGGGCAGAAATACTTGCAAGATGCCTTAGGTACGTACAGAGCATTGGCAAGTCTCACCCAGAGAGGTCCTCCCCGAAGCTGCAGGGTGCTCTGCGCGGTGGAGACCATCAGCTGAGCCCTGATAGCTGTGAGAGGCACCAGCGTTCACCTGCCTGGGGGTTTCTGTGGCAGCGGGGTCCGAGCCCGGGGCACAGCCGTGGCCGCAGCGGGCATCTCTCTGCTCCCAGGTGAAGGTCACCGCTGAGTTAGCGCTTTACTCTGCTTTCAGAGGAGGTAACAAATTGATATTTGAAGGCATTATGCTGCCTGCCAAGTCTCCTGTCTCGGCGCTGGCAGTGTCACGGAGGCTGATTGAATCCTTCCCCTGATTGCACACCCCCACCAGAGACGCTCCCCCGGCTCCTCGCAGCGCTCGTGAGTCAGATGAAATCTCCCAAGTTACAGTGATGAGAGTTGCCTCCCAGATCACGATGGGAACCCTCCTGGTGGTTTTGGGGGTTTTTTTTTTGTTTGGTTTTTTTTTTTTTTTAAAGTGCTGGCTATGTTTATGGCTCCAAAAATATTACTCTTGATGCAAATGAAAATAATTAGAGCTTCTGCTTCTGGGCAGGTCAGGAAGGAGTTGCTGTGTTGCTGTGTGCAGCCAGCACAGCGCGAGGATGGGGAGAGGCTGCCCTTGAAGCATTATGTCTGAACCTCAGCTGAAGGCGGCTAGATTGGATCCACAGCCTAGCCGGCGGATGAGCAGAGTTTCTGTTGAGGTGTTAATTTTTCAGTGTGTTGGGTTCCTACTAGTGGATTTGTGTAATTGCAGCAAGGAGCAAAGGAGCGTAAATACTTTATTAAGATAATAATGACAGCGTTGAGGATGGGGAGATCACTGAGCAAATTCAGTCAAACCAACAGATAGCCCACAAGAATAGGAAAAGGAATATTATTTATTTCTGCCTTGTAATGCTCTCTGGTTGAAGGCAAGTCTGTAAGTAGATTACCTCATAAGATTTCTAAAAAGCCAGGAGATTAATGAAGGCAGAGAATTTTGAAATATTCCCGTTTCAGGGCTCAGTGCAAATGCTGCCAAGCCAGCTCCAGCTAGTGCAGGAGGAGCCTGCGGTTCTTGCTCGCTGTTCGGGGCACTGATTCTGTGTAGACCTTTTATCAGTGAAATGATTCATCTGTGTGTCACAAGGTAACACAATACAGCATAGCGCTTTCCTTTAAACCATGAAGCACAAGCCAGTAATAGGGCTGGATAATAACAGCAGGCATCACCTGCAGGCAAGCAGAGAGGCTCCAGAGCCCCTGGCAGAGCTGAAAATACATTGGAGAGGCTCTCCGGTACGTAATTAAAATCTGTTTTGGCAATAGGGGAGGAATGCAGACGAGAGCGGGCAAAATGCAGGAGGATGGGAAAATCCAAGATGGTCAGGAATTAGGAGATGAGCAAACCAAGTGGAATTAAAAGAAAACCAAAGCAAACCTTTGTCCCTACCTAAACACTGCCTCTTAATCCCCATTATCCATCCCCCAGTCTCCCCAGTCACTGCTCACTGGGACAGATGACTGACCCCCTAGCTGGGCATGTGTTGAAGTGGTGGGCAGCACCCTCAGCCTGGGCAGGGGATCCCTGCCGGGCACCCCGGGGTGAAAGGAGAGCAAGGAGCAGGCAAAGCAGGCCCATGGCATGAGCCTCCACAAGGGTGAGGAGCAGCCAGGCAGCAAACAGGAGTTCAGGGAAACGCAGAGCAATATTTTAATTTAATTTTGTGTGATGTTCAGCTCAAAATAAACCAAGTAAATTGTTTCTTTCCTTTAATTACCTATTTCTCCTGTGAATCACACTGGCTTGACAGCGCCAGGACACAGTCTGCAGTAGCAGGCCATCCTAGAAATAATTACAGAACTTGCCAGCATACTTCCTACTGGATTAGCCTGAGGGAGCGTCTCTGGAACTGGTGTAATGGGAGGTCGAGGCAGGCTGGGGAAGAGGGTGTTTTGGCAGTGGAGCTCTGATGCAACAGCCCATAGCCACAGAGGCAGAGCTGCCAACTGGGGAAGAGGGATGAAACGTGCTCCTGGGGAGCCCGGGTGCCTTCCTGCAGGCTGTGCTGTGGTGTTTTGTGAGCTCCCGAGGCAGTGCCGCCTGCTCCTGGGTCTGCTCGGAGATCCTGAGAGCTGGCTGGGGCACAGCCCGCCCCGGGAGCCACCACCACTGCTCCCACACCCGGCTTCTGTCCAGCCAGTGGGATGGGCTGTAGGGGACCTGCTCGGGCGCTGGGGCTCAGGAACAGAACTGCTTGAAGTCTCTGTCTCGTGTCTCTAAACCCCATCACCGACTGTTTTACAGGGGAATTTATCAAGGCACTGTACGAATCAGATGAAAATTGTGAGGTGGATCCCAGTAAGTGTTCATCTTCGGACCTTCCTGAACATCAGAGCAACCTGAAGATGTGCTGTGAGCTGGCCTTCTGCAAAATCATCAACTCCTACTGGTCAGTGTCCTGCGAGCGTCGCTCCCCTCCACGTGCCCTCGGCCAGCGCAGGGCCGAGGGTGGCAGCGGTCCCCCTTCAGCCCCAGTACCTCCCTTAGCTGTGCTGACGGGCAGCCTGTCGGAGAGCTGCGGAGGGAGAGCTGCCGGGGCCCAAAGGGAGCCCGCGTGGCCCAGGAGCAAGGGTGAGGGTGGCTGGGGGGTGAGGCAGCGGGTCCTGCTCAGCCGCAGTTGGGAGTCTCTGCTCTGGGGGTGCGACGCCCTCACTGGTTCTGCACCACACTTGTGTTCAGGGGGTGCCGAAGGGTTACTGGCGCACAGACACGGGGACGGGGCAGTGGAGTCAAGAGACACAAAATGCCTTTGCCAGTGTGACCAGTTCAGAGAGGGCCTTGATGCCAACTCTGTATGAAAGTCTGGAATAAAGGGCAGAAGTGCACGTCCTGGGTCTCGTAGCCGGGTAACGATTCAGTCTGGGTCGGACTGACAGACTCTGCCTCCCTCCCCAGAGCACCAGGTGAAGTTCTGAAACCCTCTCTGCAGCAGGCAGGGTCTGTGGCACTCCTCCCGCCTGCAAGGAAGCTGCAGACACAGGGAGCTTTTGTTTAGGCAGATGTTCTCTTGTTGCCGAGTGCTGGAGCCGGGAGGATGCTGCTGTTATTCCCGGGTTGCTGTTTGGCTCAGCATCCTGCTCTCCCCTGGGTTAACCCCTCCGTCTCCCAGCCCCGGGGTGCGGGCTGAGGTGGAGGTGGGGAGCCCATTGCCTCCTTGGCCCAAGGCCTGGTATGCAGTTTGAGGCATTTCCTAGTTGTTTGTTCTCAGGATAAAGGTTGGGACAGGCCCGAATATGCAAAATCAATTGGAGTAAAGTAGTATCTTGTTGTGGAGGTGGCTGCCAAGCATTGCTGTGCTCACGGTTTACCCGCTGCTCAGCCCTGGGTCTGTTACAGGTGTTGCCTGCAAAGGTGACCTGAAAGGGGGAAGAAATGGGCTTGTGATTCTCTTGGAGAAATAAAAATATTTTCTTTCTGTTTCTTGCTAACATACGCAGAGACTCTTGCCCTGATCATACAAGAGAACGATCATTTTTGCCTTGCTGCTGGTTTTGCAGCCTTCCTGCTTAAAAGTCTGGGCTTAGTTTTTATTAATGCATTTAGTAGCAACACTGTTGTCGCAAAACATCCACTAAGGATAATAGTAGAGGAAGGAAGTCTTTGCTAATAAGCATTTCTCATTTTCTCTCCTACCCCAGCTGTTGTGTTGAGCTCTGAAAACTCATTATAGGTAATCTCCCAGGATACCAAGTTGTGCCCTCCTGCATCCTCAGGAAGGGAATTGTTCTTCCTGATAGTGCTCAGGGAGAGAACAAGCAGCGAGAGGCTCACTCAGACTTCCTCCTTCTGCCACAAATAAGCAACGGGCAGGTTTCTTTAGAGGTATCCCATACCTTAACCTGAGCCAGTTAATAACTCGGCCTCAGGAGTGGCATTTACCTGCTGTCCCAGGAGGGATTCACTGCTTTTAGTCACCAGTGGATTGTCATTGTTTGAATTAATGTCTTCCTAAAAATAACCAAAGAAGACTAAAAGGCTGCTCTAAAAATAGTCTTGAAAAGTGACCTAAGGAAAGTTAGGAATGCACGGGAAGTTTGTTCCTCCGGGCCTGCCTTTCCAAGGAAGGCTGGAGCAGCTGAGCTGCTGCTCTTGAGTGGTTCCCCCTCCGTCCTTTGTGCTCAGCGGTTCTTGGGGATTAATTGGGCTGATGAGTGTTTGGGATTGGCCAAGGTATCCTGACAGCTAACGATCTTGCTTTAAATAGAGTGCCAGAGTGTGCATGCTCATCTGCCGGAGAGAGTCAGAGAGAGGAAAGAGGTTTACAATAACTGAAAATTGTTATAATTATGACATAATTTGGACATCTGGAAAGTTTCAGTGTAAGCAGAATTTCAGCATGTGGAAGCTCGTTACAGGAAAGTTGGGTAATGAATTACGGGCCCGTTTGTCACATAAAGCCAGCTAACTGAATTCCATCCGCTGTTACACAATTAAACTTTTATGGTCTCCCAGCCTGTGAGAGTGAACAGCACTCGCGGGCTGTAGGCAGCCGGTACATACATTTTCAAGGGTTTACTTTCCAGTAACTGTACAACCTGTCCTGATCATTCAAGCCTTAAATTGCTTAAAGAATTCTCCTGTTTCTGAGCAAATACCATGAAGTAAAAGGGCTTTGTCCAATTGTGTGGATCAAGCCAAAGACAGAGGAGAATTTATCCAGCCAAAGACATTGGTTAATGTTATTTGTAAAGCACCCCGTAAAAGCTCATGAGTGTGTAAGTCTGAAGCCAGCAGGGAGCAGAAGCTGAACACGATGGCAGCGTTTGCCGAGCACTTCTGTGGGGTCTCACAGCCCCTGTCAGAAAGACAGAGAGAGACCTGGAAACCCAGAGCGCAGCGACAGGCACCTCCGAGTGAGCTGAGCCTGGGGAGGGAAGCGCGTGGCAGGGTGGCCGCTGGCTGGGAGGAACAGCAGCACCCCCAGACCCGGGATGTGTGGCCGGGCAGCGCCGCTGGCAGATGGATGAAATGAGGGGCGAGGGCTCTGCCTGCTGAGCCTGCCTGGCTCAGAGCCTCCCACCCGGTTCTTGGTGCTGCTGGACGGTGGATGGTGTCTCTGGCCACGCGAGCCCACGGTCTCCTCCTCCTCCTCCCGACTCGTGGGGCTCAGCCGCAGGGGAGCAGGCCAGTGAAGCCAGCTGACATGGCTTTGCTTCTCCCACATAGTCCCTGCAGCAAAACTGGGAAACTGTCCTCTGAAATGGCTGTGGGTTGAGGAGATTTATGGCCTAAAATGGAGTCTGACCCCTCGTCGGTCTGCTTTTGTACATCCAGCTCTGTTGGTAAACAGCTCTGGTTTTGAGACAGAGACGGTGGTTGCTGCCCCAGGGCGAGTGGGGTCTGTACTGGGGACCCAGGGGACCGCCGGCAGCGCAGGGGGACACATTGCCTGCCTGCTCCCGTGGGTGGGAGTATCCGGCTGAATAAATAACACATGCTGGGAACAGGATAAGGTGGGAGCAGGGAGCTGGGGAGGGCCGAGCAGAAACAGGCAGCAAGTTCTCCGGAGATAAGGGCTGCTGCAGCAAGCGTCTGCTGGCCCTGGGGGAATTCTGGTATCCAGGAAAGCCAGACTGAGGGCTGTGCAGTTACAAGGCTGGAGTAACTCCCGTGGGGCTCCGCGTTTGTACTAGTCGCAGTGGGAGTTGATCCAGGTGCTTGAACAGGAGTATTACGATTTGCACAGCCCTCCCTCCAGGCACCAGCTGTGCCGGTGACCCCGGTACTGTTGGTGTTTCTGCCGAGGGGGTCCCATGGTGCTGTGTGGGCTGAGCTTCCCCTGGCTTGGAAGTGCCCCGTGACACAGCCAACGGGCTTGTGATGAGCTGCTTGTCACAGTGTGTTTCATAGCTCCGTCTTCCCAGTCGTCTGGGGTGTTGACACCCAGCACAACCAGGAACGTTAGTCTGATGAAAACTGCTTTGCTTTTTCCAGTGTAGTTTAAGTCTCTTGACACGCTGGAAAAAAAAAAAAAAAAGGAGAAGAGCCTGTGCCTGGTGTAGATCGTGGTGCTGCTGTGGGTCTGCAGGGCGAGAGGGTTCCACCCTTGTGCCAGTCTGGGTGTCGCACCCCACAGCTGATCCGTGCTTGGTGACTGCTCTCCGGCAGTTCGAACACCCTGGCCTTGAACTTGCCACCCCTGCATGTCCTTCTGTCATTTCAGTGTCTTCCCAAGGGAGCTCAAAGAAGTTTTTGCCTCATGGAGACAAGAATGCAGCAACCGAGGCCGCCCAGACATCAGCGAGCGACTGATCAGTGCCTCCCTGTTCCTCCGGTTCCTCTGCCCGGCCATCATGTCCCCGTCCCTCTTCAGTCTCCTGCAGGAGTACCCGGATGACCGCACTGCACGCACTTTGACCCTCATTGCCAAGGTCACCCAGAACCTCGCTAACTTCGCCAAGTAAGCCGGGGCGCAGGAGCGGGCGCGGGCAGGTCTGGAGAGGGGGAAGGAAACGGGGTGTGTGGGCAGAGCCCGGGTTCTGCCCTCAGGAATCCCACGCTGGCCGCTCCTTCCCTCGATGGAAGGGGCCTGTTCGTTTCCTGTTGGCTTTTTCCCCCGGGTCTCTGGGGGACCCATTCCCTCACTGTCGGGTCAGGGAGATCGTTCCAGTTTCCAAAACAGGAGATGGTTTATGAGCAGGAAGAGAGGCTGCTGTGAGCCCCGTGACGAGCAGGCGGGGGGGCAGGAAGGCCCCGGCACAGGCAGGTGCTTGGTGCTGCGCGGGGCACGCTGGCGGCGGGGCAGCTCCTGCCTCCCCTCAGGGGCACCAGCAGGACCAGAACCCAAACAGCAGCAGTGGTGCGTGGAGCTCCGGAGCTGGCCCTTCCCTCCTGTGAGCTCTGGGACCTTCCCTGCTATCAAATTGCAGTTGTCTGAACTGGGAAGGTACAAAAAGAGAACGGGGACACTATCTATTTCTAACTAAGCCCATTGGTTCGATGGAAACAAAGTGAGAGCGTTCTGAAAATCTTTCCACTGGCTGCAGCTCTGAGCTACTTATCCTGAGCTCTGATAACAAAATGATGAGGTTTCCAAAACATGAATGGACAGTTTCTGTCTAAAGCTTCTTAGATTTAGAGACGAGCTTAGTACACACGCTCGCAGTCAGGAATGTGCATGCACACACGCAGACGCAGACAGAAGACATACAAGTGTGTTACACTAGATGACAGAAATTCTCTATATTCCTGACCAATCCCTAACTAAATGGTTTTCAGATTTTCAGCAGTTTGCAGGAAAGTCTCTTTAACTAAGCTGACATTAGTCAAGCCAACGTGATCAAGCTGAGCTGCCCTGCAGATGGCACAGAGCCAAGCCTCTCCTCGTGGAATCGCTGGCACTGGCACAGCACCAACTGCTGCTGGTCCAGTTGAACCACGAGGCCCTCCCTGTTGTGCTCTAAATGAGACATCTAACTACGAGCGAAGTCTGGGTGGAGGGCAGGAGGAGGTTGCAGGAAACCCGAGGGGACGAGCGGGCTGGCCCGGCTGCAGGTGTAGCTCTCCAGGGTGATCCCGGTTGTGCCGGGGCAGCAGTGGCCAGCGAAGAACTAGGAGAGTGCAGGATTCCTGCCACCACCATTCACTGGGCGTCAGTCAGCTGATGGTGCTGGGTATTACAGTTTCTTTATTTCCAGTGACAGGTCCCATTTCTGGAGGCTGTGCCCTGACGTGGCAGTGAGATACACTCCCTTACCAGGAACAGCTTTGTTTCTCGAGCTTTCCCCTTCATTTCTGTGTGGAGATCCCATGCTGACGAGGACTTAGCTGGATTAGGCTGGACTTAATTTTGGTTCTGTGATCAGTGAGGTGTACCAGGTGCCTGCTGGCAACCCAGGGACCCCAAAGGCTTTGAAGGCCTTCAGATGGAAGGCTCTGGCGTTCTCACCTGCGTATGTACCCACCCGTTCTGCTGACTGCGCTTCTGTTTACAGGATTTAGCTGAAATTCCTATTGCTGTCTTGACAGGTTTGGCAGCAAAGAAGAATACATGTCCTTTATGAATCAGTTCCTGGAACACGAATGGACTAACATGCAGAGATTTCTCCTGGAGATTTCCAATCCCGAAACCATCTCAAACACAGCTGGATTTGAAGGCTACATCGACCTGGGCCGGGAACTGTCCACTTTGCACTCACTGCTCTGGGAAGTCATTTCCCAGCTGGAGCAGGTATCCGGGGGGGATCCAGCAGGCTTAGGGGGAGGCGCAGTGCTGGGCACACGTACCACACCTCCCCCCTCCCCGTGCCCAGCAGGTATCGGCCCGTTAGTGTAGCGGGGCACAGCACAGCCGTTAGGAACCCTTGGCACCTCCCCAGCCATTGCACAGCCTGCAGAAGCAGCTGGTTCTTTACATCCTTCTTTGAGGGGGGTCAGTACAGCTTTTTCCCTCCTCCAGTGTTTATATCATTGAGGGGTGAGGATGGAGGGGCAGATGGATGAGAAGGCAGAGCTGCTGAACCTGAAAAGACAGAATTTTGTCTGTCCCAGCAAATTCAAAAGGTTTCTTTTTAATTAAAAGGATTTTTGTCCAGAGACCTGGACCAGGATTGGCTATAGCTGTCGTCTTCTATATCTGAACTTTGTTAATCACTCCTTCCCCTGCCGCACAGCAGCAAACGGTTTCTAAAGCCACATGTTCTGGGACATCCCATAGCCTCAGCGGTGGGGGTAAATGGTGGAGAAAATGAACGTAGTTAATGGGATTCTCTGAAGAGACTGTCCAGCAGCTGGCAAACCCCACAGTTCTCTAGCAGAAATACAGGGTGTAGGTAGTAACTCTGCTCTCCTTTCTGCCCAGGGCACTGCAACAAAACTCGGGCCTCTGCCTCGGATCCTGAGGGATGTCAACTCGGCGCTGAGTAACCCGGCCTGCGTGCAGGTCTCGGTCACGGCCGATCACTCTGCATCCACACCCAATGCTGGCAACAGCATCTCTGTGGGGCTTCAGAAAATGGTGATAGAGAATGACTTATCTGGGTAAGAGCATAAAAGATGGCCTGGCCACAGACCAGGGAAATAGTGAATATTCATCTGCTGCCAAAACCTGAGCACCTGCAGGGAGAGGCAGGACAGGGTGTAGTGTGGAGTTACCTGATCCACTGACTGCGCTTCCGATGGCAGAACTGATAGTGGCTGTGGTTCTGCTCTGAATCCAGAGCAAGCCCTGGGCAGTGGGCAAGCACAGGGCTCCGTCCTGCCTCCCTGAGAACTAAAACTGGGGATGTGGTCGGGGAAGTCAGGAATGTGGCGGTTCTGTCGAGATGTGGCTGCAGAAGCAAGGGGTTAACCTTTGAGGGCCTGTTGGGGCTCACTCCAAGGGATGGGTTTCACCATTAAGCTCATTAGGTCTCTGAGTATGCAAGATTTATAGGATTCACCGAGATCCAAATCTGGACGTTTCTCTAATAGTTGCCAAGCTGTAGAGGCCTAAAAATGAATTCCAGTCTACTTTGTCCAGTTTTTATAACACTGGGTGTTTTTAATGATGAGCAGTGATTCACAGACGCAGTCACCTAACGTGCTATTTGGCCTAATTACATGAGGCGTTTCATTCATGTGGAAGATGACTCTGTTGCAGACCTGTAATGTTTCTGTTTGGGGAAAATGAAATGGAGCCCGCACAAATGGAAAGACTGCGCTAGTAAAATAGTTTGTAAGTGGAAACTACATAATATTTAACAGTTTAATTAGGAATGAAAGGCGAGCAGTGGTGCTGGACTTGCTCTAATCAGAGCTTTCATCTCTAATGCTTCCCAGCGTGAGGCACGGTTGTTTAATGCTGTGGAGGATCTCTGACAACATGCTTTCACCCAAATACTTTCTTACAGTGCCCCATCTTTGATCAGTGGTATATTCACATCAGGCTACTGCAAAGCTCTTTCTTCCTATCCCCAAGAAATCAATATTGCATGAATGTATGTTCCAGCAGGAGGAGCGGGTGGATAACCTCTGGTTGCTGAGCTTTAGCTCTGCCGTTAGAGCTCCCTGTGCGGATCAGGCCCCCGTGGTGTTCTGTGCCGTACAGATGCTGGCCCGGGTGCCCTCAGGACCCACTGCCCCGCTGCAGGGGACACGAGTGGTGTGGAGACAGCGGTGAAGCAGCAAAGGGTGATGAGCGGGTCCGGCCAGGGAGGCCGAGCCCCCGCGAGTGTGTCCGACACCTCCTGCCCAGCGCCAGGCCCCGGCCACGCAGCCGCAGGGCCCTTGTTCGCCTGCCTGCAGCTGCCTGCTCTCACAGGGCTGGCCCGGGGCTGCTCTGCGCCCCCTGTCCCCCCTGTTGCCCTCGCCCTGTCCCTTCCCACAGGCAGACTGGGCCGGGGCAGCGCTGCCGCGGGGGCTGGGTTATGTCCCCGTCCCACAAAGCTGCGCCACGCTGATTTCTTTCTGAGTGATTTCATTTTCCTGCTCCAGTGCAGCATTCACAACTCTTCTTTTTTGTTTTGTTTTCCTCTCCTCTTCCTTACGCACTGACTTCCCCGCAGTCTGATAGATTTCACACGGTTACCATCTCCAACCCCTGAAAACAAGGACTTGTTTTTTGTCACAAGGTCTGCTGGGGCCCAGCCCTCGCCTGCCCGAAGCTCCAGTTACTCAGAGGCCAATGAGCCCGACGTGCAGATGTCTAATGGCAGCAAGAGTTTGTCCATGGTGGACTTGCAGGACAATCGGCTCTTGGACAGTGGGGCCAACGCGCCCGGCACGGCTGACTCCCTCAATGACAGTCAGTCGTCCCTGGGGCAGTTGCAGGGCGTATGGACCACACGGACTCAGCAGAACAGTGTGACGGCCATGGCCACCGTGCGCCGGGTGGGCCAGACCCCCACCACGCCGAGCGGCGAGAGCGCGCCCGGCCGGCCCCAGCTGCTGGCGCCCCTCTCCTTCCAGAACCCCGTCTACCAGATGGCCGCCGGGCTGCCGCTCTCCCCCCGCGGCCTGGGCGACTCCAGCTCCGAGTGCCACAGCTCGCTCAGCTCCCACAGCAACAGCGAGGAGCTGACGGCCAACAAGCACGGCTTCGCCGGCCCCGCCGCCACCGAGGACTTCACGCGGCGGACGGGGGAGCTGGCCCGCCGGCAGCTCTCGCTGACGGAGAAGGGCGGCCAGCCCACCATGCCGCGGCAGAACAGCGCGGGGCCGCAGAGGCGGATAGACCAGCCGCCCCCACCGCCCCCGCCCGTCACCCGGGGCCGGACGCCGCCCTCTCTGCTAAACACGGTTCAGTACCAGCGACCCTCCAGCGGCAGCATGATGTCCTCCTCGCCCGACTGGCCCGGCAGCGGGGCCCGCCTCCGGCAGCAGTCCTCCTCCTCCAAGGGCGATAGCCCTGAGATGAAGCAGCGCACGATGCACAAACAGGTGAGTTTGGGGGCGTTGAAGGGGCCGGTAAGGGTCAGCCTGTGGATTTGGAGAAGAATTTGGCCGGTGGGGATTGCTGCAGTGGAAAGGGATGTCACAAGTTACCATGTCGGTGCCAACCCCGTGGTGGCATCGCATGTGGGGATGTACTTTGGCTCCTGCACCCAGCTTGGCCTGAGATGGAGGCCCTCCAGGAACGGGGACACGGACCAGAGTTCATTCTCTGTGCTCCCCTCCGCGTGGCACGTTGGCGTGCGGCTGCCGCAGGGCGGTAGGTGGCAGAGACATGAGGGCGAGGGCAGCCGTGCCTCTGTCCTGCGCTACCATCTTGTCACTGCTTTGCCTCTCCATGCCCAGGCTCTCATCCCATGCCATAGTCAACCCCACGCCATCTCCCAGACTCGGGCCAGGCCCTAAGCTGCTCCTGTAACTTAAGAGTCTCCCTGCTGCTGCTCCCGTCCCAACAGAGCCGCGGCATCCCTGGACACTACTGTCTGTTTGCTCTGAGACCCTCCTGTAAGTGCACCGGGGGAGGTGAGAGCAGTGAGGAAGGAGTGTGCTCCCCGCCAGCGTGACGGCCCTGCTGTGCAGAGCTCGGCAGTGACTCGCGTCCCAGGCCACGTGCTGGTCTGCACAGAAACAAATTTCACTCTTCGTGGTGCTAAAATTGAAAGCAGTAGGTCACAGACCCAGGGCCCTCTGGTTTTCCTGGCATGGATAAATTGTTTTTCTAGTGCTCATTTATTCATCTGCATTTCAGAACTAACACTATAGAAAATTAACACAGTAGGGTCTCTCAGTGCCTAAAGGAAGAAGTTTTAAAAGTAATACAAACCCAGAGAATGTGGACAACCAGCAAGAGCTCGCTGCACCTCAGCCCAGACACAGTATTGAGGCACCTTTTCAGCAGAACGGTGTTGAAAGAGCAACAGAGTTGGTGTAACTACCTCCCCTTCACTCGGCAGCCGCGGAGGCCTTTGTCAGTGCTGCCCGTTCAGGGCTGCGTTATCAGCCCCATCTGGAGCTCCTCCGTGCCTACGGTATCGATTCGTAAGCGCTGACATTAGCAAGCGTGCCGTGTAGCAGCGTTTGTGTGATGTGGATCAATACTCATTAGGTACAGAGGGCACAGAGCTCTGCCAGCAGCAGCAGCCTCTTGGGTAGCAGAGTGTCTGCCAGAAGGACCACGCTGAACTCTGGGTGACCTTTGGAAAGCCCCCGCCAAGTTGCATTCTCAGGTCTTTCCTCCACCCACCCCTATTGTCCTCTCAAAGTTTCTCTCAAGACCTGAAGTCCTCACAGTGTCTCTCCTACCCCTAATCTGCACATTTTACTTGTATATTAGCAGCGTCTGTAAACCATAATGAAACTGCTTGCTCAAGGAAATCCCATTTGGTGGCAAGTTTAGTAGAAGACCACGAACCTCGTTCCTGCACACCGGAACCGCATCCTCTGCTTCTCTAAGTTCATCTGCTGAACTGACTTCCAAGCTGTCCCAGCCCTGTCAGGTGTCAGAGAAGGAAGAAAGAGGCAGAAAGACCCATGTGAGTGGGCTGAGCTCTTTTCGTTGATGTGCTTTACCAGTGGCCTTCACACTGTTGAAATGAACCTGGGTGGCCACTGCTCCTTGGAGCCAGAAATTCTGAGTGGCCACCACAAGTGCAGTGCCTGTGAGCTGGACCTGCAAGAAAAAGCAGAAAGCCACAAGCCGGGTGAGGCTTTATGGCAAGTGATGTTCATGAGCCGAGTGTGAAACTTCTGATTTAAAATGCTGGACTGGAAGATGACATGGGAAAGCCCCCAGCCCCAGTGAGGTGATGAAACCAGTCCCCACCCCTTCTGAGTACAGAACCTCCTGTTCTGCTGCTTGCCAGTGGCTCGGTTTCTCTACTGTGCAGAGGTTTGAAGGAGAAAATCCCTGACATTTCTGACTTGTTAACTTGAATTCCCTTGACCAAGTCATCCAGATCGCTTGTGTTCATCCAAGAAACTGTTTACTGCAGTTTATAATGAGCCAGGATGGAGGGAATTAGATGGAGATTCACTTCCTCAACCTTGTCATGTGGTTGGAAAATATTTAGGCAGGGCCATTTGCAGCCCCTGCCCGGGGTAGGAGTGAGAAGCAGCGGCCGTGGCTGTAGCTCACTGCCTGTAGAACAGCACCGCTCCGTGAGCTCCTGTAGCCACATGAACAGACCTAGAGATGAACTAAACGTCGAGTGTTGAGACCTCTCCAGCATCGTAAGTGTAGCCTCAGGCAAAAAGAAACCTTGATTTTCCAGGAAGGCACCTGCACGACCAGAAGTAGCATTTCAGTGAGCAGATCTGGGTTTATCTGCAGGGAATCTCCACAACGAGCCAAAAGACGGCTCAGTAGAAGAGGCTGAAGAGCTGGATGAAATCTCAGCTTGTGCAGTGAATGCGCCACGTCAAACCACAGCTCGGCGCCTTCTCAGCTCGTGTCCTTCCGAGGTGGCAGGAGCTGCTCAGAAACCTGGGCCCGTTGCTTCCAGCAGGGCCCCGCTGCAGTGCGCCGTTGTCCGTCTGTTCTGTGGGGGTGGCACAGGGAAGAACTTGGCCTGTCAGAGGCTGTTTGACCTAAGATAAATGCGGATGCAGACAGGAGTTGTTCCTGCCCCTCAGCCGTGACAGCTCTGGTAGCTCAGACTTGTTCGTTGCTGTTTGAGCAGCATGGGAGAGGGCTTGCTTGGAAGGAAATTCTCTCTTCAGCTTCATGACCATTTCTGTTACAGGTTTTTCTTTTGTTATGGTTGTATGTTTCATTGTAGGCCCCTTCTCCTGTGAACCCCAATGCCCTGGACCGCACTGCTGCTTGGCTTTTGAATATGAACATGCAGTTTTTAGAAGATGAAAGCATTGACCCAGATTCCAAGCACAGGGATAAGCTCAGGAATAAGGACGAGCTCAGCCAAGCAGAAAAGGTAAAACCTGATTGGATTGAAACAAGTTTCTAAATAGAGAGAGGATTTCCTTGAATGTCATTCATCTGAGCACCCTGGGGACAAGGTGGGCTGTGTGGCACGTCCCTGCCCAGGAAAGAGGGGTGTCAGGTCACTCTCTGCCCTGCTCTGCCTCACAGGGCACTTCTGGGGAAGGTTTGGGAGGTTTTCACACTGCGACTGGAATTACCCTCTGATGAAAGCAAGTAAGAAAAACAGGAGCCAGGAATCAAGTGCTGGTGCTGCTCTGCAACAAACTGAAGCCAGACAGTGCCCGTTACTTCCCCCATTCCCACTCCCCCCAGCTGCAGAAAAAAACTTTAAAACTGAATTAAGCACAGCTGTGAAAGAGATGAGCGTAAGGTACAGGCAGCTTCGTGCCTCACAATAGGGATATGTAGCAAGAAGTAGCTTCCATGGCAAAAGGCTGTAAAACAGACCTAAAAATTAAGACCAGAGACAGAACTGGGTCATGGGGCGACCTCACCGGTGCAGTGACACTGCCCGAGCTGACGGCCGTGTCACACGGACGAGGGCACTGTCAGGAGGTCAGTGCCAGAGCTCTCGGCCTGAGCCCACCGTCCCGGCGAGGCAGAGGGGTGCTGCTCACCTCCCCTCCTTCCCGGCCGAGCCTGGGGTGGGACAAGCAGGGAAGAGGCAGAGTAGGCCTGGTTGGGGGTGAAGGAGGAGGGTAAGGAACAAGGATCCAGCAGTCAGGAGCTGAGAAGATCCCACCTCTGCCGATCGCTGCGCCTGCACGGTGCGTTCTCAGCAGCCTGGCTCTGCCGGGACCGCTGCAGTTGGGCGCAGTCAGCAGTTGGGGGGTTTCCTCAGTGTGCTTCTCCTCTGCCACACCAGCCACGTTACCACCCAGTCCCACAGAACTCACCCCCTGAACCTCCTCCTGTTTTTCCAGCACAGACCTTTTTCTGTTTTGTTCCAGTAGCCTTCCTGTTCTCATTCTGCTGTGCTGTATCACTGGGGGACTGTCACCTGTTAAATTCAAGTGAGATGCCAAAGGCAGGTAGCGTAGGGACTGGGAGGTGCAAGGCAACAGCTCCCAGCTGCCCCAGGAAGAGCATGGCAGAGCTTTTTGAGAGTTCAGCCCATTTGTTACTGGCCGCCTGCTCCTTGGGTACTCCTGTAATTCCACATACTGATCAGATGGCAGCTGACACAGAAAAAGGTAAATATTTAGCAGACTTTGTTGCCAGAGATAGAGAAGTCTTGACTATCACCTAAGCAGAGACACCAATAGGCAGCAAATCAGAGAGGCAGCGTTGTCAGACTGGTGCATCCCACCCTGGGTTATTGCTGCATTTCGTCACTGAAGGGCTTCTGAAAGGGGTCGGTGCTCAGGCGAGGCGGCAGGGCCGAGCCCTGCTGCTGCCCCGGACGGGGCTGAGCTGAAGTGCCGAGGGACCACGCGCTGAGGACTCTGTGCTGGCCCTCTCCAGCTCGCTGCTGCCAGCCCCCGCAGGCAGGCAGATGGCCCTCCGGTGCCGCACGGGCATGCCAAGCCTTGTCACTAATCCCCCTCCTGGCACCTCTTCCTGCGGCGCTGGCTCAGCCTTTCCCCGTGGCTCTCGCAGGCTCCGCTCTGCTTCCGTGCCAGCCCGAGCGGCCGCTGCCCCGGGATGTGCCAGGCTCGCGGGCCCTGCTCAGGGCACACGGTGGCAGGGTTACAAACGCTGACGGTGCTGCAGCAAACCAGTCCCTGTCCCAGGTTCAGAGGGAGCCCCCACCCCAGGAGCCTGCTGTCTCATTCCCATGCAGCATCTTTTGTTACTTTGCTGTCACATCAGTCACTGACATTAAAGATCACCATTAGCATAATCTCTCCCCATTACTGTAAGACGTGAAATGGTAACCAAGAATGAGACAAGTGTTCTAGAGACAGGAGCGACTCCTTCGGTCTCTGAGGCCTCTCCTGCTATCATTTGAGCTCACTTACGCTGCTCCTATTTTAAGGCTAGGGTAGGTATTCAATCTTTCCTCTTCAAGCAACTCCCTTCTGTATGACTGACTTTAGTGCTTCTGTGCAACTGTCTGGGTGTTCGTGCTCCCTCATCGCTCCAGGTTACATGTGCAAACCGTGTTGTTGCAGTGCTGCAGTAAAAGCTTTGCTAAAGGAGAAACAGTGCTGTGTTGTGCCTGTCCGTGCCCAGGCAGAAGGAGCTCAGCGGTCCTGCCCATCTGCCAGCCACGGCTGGAATACTTTGGCAATTCAGGAAGACCATCAGCGTCATAAAATTTTCAGTCCCTGGGAGTTACAGTTACTTTTGCCGTCAGCCAGTCGGTTAGTGGAGTGATATTAGCAAAGCAACGTGGGTTTATTATAGACGCTGGGGGTCTGGCTGACGGGTACACAGACAGCAGGCTGGCTCCTTCCCCTCTGCCCAGGAGCTGATCTGCTGGTCGGACCCTGCAGCAGGACTCTCAAAACTGGGACACAACCAAGGCCATCGTCTGTGTGCTCACGCAGGCAGCGATGGCCGGAGGGAAGCTGCACTTCAGCTAGCCAAGTCAAGTGCGTTTCTGTCAGTTCATGAATAACGCAGCTTTGTAACAGAATTCATGACTCAGATGGAAGCCTTTTTCCATATCTGACTCTTTAAGAGCAGCTTCTCAAATTATCAGCTGCATGTTAATTATTCTAAGGTTGTTCCAGTTGAGATTTTTTTTTTTTTTGAAGACTTATTTCCAAAAATAATTTTCTAAAATTAAAGTGGGGGTTTTTTTGTATAGATACACACTGGATTTTCCTTTAGCAAAGCAAGTTGTACTGAACGCTGTGCTTCTGCAATAGCTGAACCCAGTTTTACCGAGTTAGAAAGCTCTTTAATTTTTTTAATTGCTTCATGTGATTCTTCTGCTGCTGATTTTTAGCTCCTATCGGAATGAACAGTACAACTGTGGGGTCTTGGCTTCATGCAGCAGCTCTTCTCGGAGTGCACCCCGATTTGCCATCTGGTTGCCTTGTTTACAGTGCTGGCCCCCAAAAGCCAGCAGTGCTCAGTGCCCCGCAGGTTGCCCTCCCCTTGATGAAGGGCGACCGCTTTGTGCCGAGGCCTGTCACTGCTCAGACCCTGCTGCCTGGCAGGAGGCTGCTGCTTGGCTTCCAGCACGTCCAAAGCACCCACGTTTACTGGTGTAGACCAAAGAGCTCATGTATAAACCCAAAATCCCACCAGCAGCTTCTCCTGCCTGTTTCGCCCTGCGCTGCTAGTGTGAGGAAGATGCCAGCCGCGTTTGCATTCGCTCTCTAACCTGCATTCCCCTGTGAAATGCCAGACTCTGCTAACAACCCATTCTCTGAACCTGCCAGTGACCTGCCCGCCCAGCGGAACGCAGCATCGCTCCTAGCGCAGTGTGGAGAAGACTGAAGAGGAGGTGTCGGCGAGCGGGGTTGTCTGATACGGGTTTGCAGCTAGTCTAATGCAAGGAGAGGGGCATAATCGGGTCGTGGGGAAACCCTGGCAAGGGCAGAGCCCTACTAGGTAACATGCCACATGTGTTTTCTCCTCCTGTGTCTGTCCTTGCGTGCTGTAGTACCAGCAGGACCTAGTGGTGCTGCAGGACAAGCTTCGCATCTCCAACAAGAAGCTGGAGGAGTATGAGACTCGCTTCAAGTGCCAGGAGGAGACAACGCAGAAGCTGATGCTGGAGTACCAGGCCAGGCTGGAGGAGAGCGAGGAGCGGCTCCGCAGGCAGCAGGAGGACAAGGAGATCCAGATGAAGGGCATCATCAGCAGGTACGGGAGGGCTGGCGCTGACAGCGAGGCAGGCAGCCCGGCTGCTGTTACACCTGACCCTGCTCAGGACAAGCAGGTTTCTCTGGGGGTACAGGCAGGTTTCCCCTGTGGATTTTCCGGCGTTTATTCACTTCCTTCTGGGGGGGGGCATTTCAAGTCCTGACTCTTTGGGTCCCCCCATCAGTGTTACCTGGGACAAGGAAGAGCCTGACATTTTCCTGACTCGCAAAGGCAAAACTTAAGGAGGGGGGAGCTGGCAGCCGCCCCAGTTCTCAGAGGATCTGGCAGGTTCGCTCTTCTGTTCATGCAAGCAATAGATGTAAAGATCAAAATGTTCTTTTCCTGATGTTTAACTGAATATCTCATCACCATCCCATTACTCCCAGCTAGAAATCCCTTTCTCTCACCCAGCAGGATGAGGTGTTTACATTTGTCTTAGGACATAGACTGTTCCAGTGCAGGAAGCTTCACCTTTCCCTGAGCCAAGCTAACTTGGTGCTTTTAATCAGCCCTCATAAACGTGTCAGCCTTCACTGGGCTGTAAGCTTCGGGACAGTCTGCTGTGGAGATCTCTGGTGAAGAGCAAGTGCCAGAACAAAGACTGGTTCTAAGTGATCAGTTTGTGTGTAAGAAGAGGTAGTGCCCCTGACCCCGAGTCTCCTTTGTGCTCAAAGTCACAACTGCGGGCCCTGGGAGCACGTCCATTGTGCCTCAGCACTGCGATGCCAGGTGAGGTGGTCTGACCTGGTACGGATGGTGGGGGCTGCTGCGTGAGGCCAGTTCCATCTGTAGACTGGCTTCACTGGTATTTCTCATCTCTGTGTGCTGCAGAGACGTACATCGCCCCTTTGCTTCCTTGGTGTCAGGGGCCAAACGAGGACATGATCTGTGTCATTCACTCTGGGTGGCTGATTTAGCCGTGTATGAAATGAGTATCTGGGCTTAGCAGAGCCCAACAAATGTAATTGGTTTTTTGTCTGTTTGGCTACCAGACTGATGTCAGTTGAGGAGGAGTTAAAGAAGGACCATGCTGAAATGCAGGCTGCCGTGGATTCCAAACAGAAGATTATCGATGCACAGGTGAGTCCCTGAGACCAAGGGCTGCGGCGCTTTTCAGGGTGAGTCTGCCAACGTGCAGCCTCCCTGCCATGCAGCAGTGAGACCGTGCACGTGGGTGAGTCAGCACCAAGCTGCAGTCAGCGAGAGGGCCGGCCAGACTTCAGCAGGATGCGATTTATTGCCCCAGCATTCGTGTTTGTACAGCTGGTTCCAGCCTTGGAGCTTGGCAGGTGACACAGAGGATGTGGGGGGTGGCAGTTTGTGGAAGGATCATGCCCCACAGTTCAGTCACTTGACAGGAGGATCGTATCCTCGCTGGCTCAGCCCGAGGTCCCCAGAGCTTTGCGGGGTGCTGCATGTTCCAGTAATGCTTGCAGGACCTGGATACAAGGAACACAAGGCCTGGCCAGAGCAAAACCAACATGTTTTCTCAGCTTTTGGGTTGTGGCTTGCAGGATTGGGAAGCTCAGTTATTGCTAGAGATTACTATGGGAGAGGAGAATCAGGTGATACGTGCAAAACACCGTGCTTGGAAAAGATAACCTAAAAATACAGTCCATAATCTTTTAATTTGTCGAGGCAGAGATCAGCATCTTCTCAGCAGCTGGGCCTTCCTACAGGTTGTGGCTAAGGGATAGGATATTCTAGGCTTACTCTTAACAACCCTATTAATCACTTGTGAGTCACTACTCATGACTAATTTGCTGTATAGCTAATTAAAAAGGAGATGAGACAGTAGTAACTTTGTCACCAGAATCACTGGTTTTCTGTAGAGTAATTTGTTCAAAGCTAGTAATCATATTCCCTTCTGTGCTCCGCAGAACCCAGCAGACCCCGGGGTGTCCGTGGGGTGGGAGCGGCGCTGCAGCAGCCTGCCAGCAGCTCTGCACAGGCTGTCCTGTCCCCTGCCACCTCCCGTGTCACCTGCACAGCCCAACCTGTTCTCGTTGCGTCACCTCGGGCTGTACCGCAGTCTTGGACGTGTTCGTACGTGGACCTTCAAAGTTAGACGCAGGCAAACTGCTGTGCCCCTCTGAGCTCTGTTCCCTTGTGCTAGAGGCAGGCAGAGGTTGATGACTTGTTCAGTGTCACAAAGAGCAGGAGTGGCAGAGTCAGGCTGCAAGAGGGAAGCTCGTGTTCCCATCCTTATGATACTGTAATTGGTGAGAGTTGCCATCAAAGCCATCCTGGGAGGCCACAAGTCATTTAAACTATTAATTTACACTAACAATATCAATTAAACACTGACAAGAATAACTATCTTGGGAGAGCTTGGTTTTAAAAAAGAAATCTTACCATCTTTGTAACAGCTGCAGTTAGAGTAAACAACACAGTGACTTTCTGTATAACTGAAGAATTAGAGAACCCACGTTATCTCCGTTCTGTTCAGGATGCCAGAATGAATTCAGCTCACGTCGCACAGGCAAAGGGCATTTGTGGCCCTGCTCCTAGCAGTGGGTTTCAAAAAACACTGCACAGCACTTAAAAACCCCACACCTAAGAATGCCAGAGAGGAAAGTGCTGGGCCAAGAGGCCTCTGGGTCGCTGTCTCGGGACAAGCCCTGGCATTGCGGGGGGACGGGTCTCCGCGTGATCCCACTGACGGTTCCCCTGTGCCCCTCTGTTTGCAGGAGAAACGCATTGCTTCACTGGATGCTGCCAACGCACGGTTAATGAGTGCCCTTACTCAGCTGAAAGAGAGGTACAGCATGCAGACACGTAATGGGATCTCCCCCACAAACCCAACTAAATTGCAGATTACAGAGAATGGAGAATTCAGAAACAGCAGTAATTGTTAACCCATGGAGGGTGCTGCCGCAGGAGAGGAGGCCTGGCCAGAGAGACCGTGCAGCAGCAGGTGTGAGCCGCGGCTTCAAAGAACGGCTGCTCTCCCCCCCCCAGAGAAACCAGCTCCTTACTGCGGACGGCGCGCTTGACTGAGCCTTTGTGGGAGATGCTAATGCCAGCACATTGAGGGGACGGAAAGATCGAGTGTGAGATGAGTGGCATAAGGAAATAACATATATATGAGAATCGCTGTCACTGTTGGATTTAAATCAGTGTTTAATGTTTAAACAAAAGTAACCTTTTCCTTCTAAACGGCCCAAAGGATATGCCTCACCCCTCCCAGCAAGGAATAACGTCCTTGTCATTGCAGTAGGCGAAATGAAGGGAGCTGGGCAGAGCCTGCAGCAGGCAGCGGCCCAGTAAGCCCAGTTAAAGCGTGCTGCTGGGTGTAGCCATAGGAGGGCTGGCAGCAAAGCCCGGCCCGCTCCGCCTGTGCCTCCCCCCCGGAGCACAGCCCTCTCCCAGAGCAGAGCCCGAGCCCAGCCCGGCCGTCTCTCCTTAGGTGGCTTTTGGGAGGCCACCGACTTTTCCAGCGAGTGACCGGCCGCAGGGCATTTACGCCGCTCATTAGTGTTTAATTACCTCCGCCCATCTAGGGAGCGCAGTCCAGCTGAAGGGTCAGGGCGCACCCCGTGTGATGCGGTAGCCAAAGGGGTGCTGCGTGGGGAACCGGCGTGTTGGGGCAGTGAGAAGGGCATGGCTGGGGCTCCTGGGGGGCCTGGGCAGCCTAGGGGAGCAGAGCAAGCCCCCGGCTCTGGCACGCAAGTGGAGGGAGGAGCTGGCACCTGGTGAATGGCGACTTGAATCCTCGCTACAGCTTCTGCTCTTTCACAAATAATGGGGAAGAGTCTGTGTAAGCAATAGCCCCAGGGCACTGTGTCCCCCATCTCCCAATACTCCTAGCCACAGAATAAAGTAAATGTTGCCTGAGCTTGGTCCCCGAGCTGTGAATGAGGTGCAGGGGCTGGATTTCCTGGTGCCCGTTGCGGTAGAGGGGGAGTGAGGGGCGCCGTGAACTGGCCAGCGTCTTGCTTGACAAAGGGTTCGTTGTGGGGATGTAATGCTCTGTGCAGAGATTTGTGCTATTTCTGGGGAGAAAAACAGACAAAGAAACAAGAAAAAAAGCCCTGAAGAACCATGAAGATCGGTAATTGTATTTCTTTTCTTTCACAGTATGCATTAGAAAAAAAAAGATCCCATTTTCTGGAATACTGTCCTCTTTAAATTGGGAATGAGCACTGCATGGAAATTAACCGGCTTGAAGAATGTAAAACATGGTCATAAGGGAGTAACCACCAAGAACAGCAGCCACCACCGAAAGCCCCCTTGTCAGGAGCACTGTGCAGGCATAAGCCAGGATTAGACTTTTCCTAACTGCTGAAACACGCAGATTCGGCACATTCAGACACGTTGCGCTCAGCGGAGGGGTCACCTCCTTAACGGGGGATTGTGCCGCTGACCTGCCGCCACGGTGTGTTTGTTGGTTTGTGGTTTTTTTGGTTTTTTTTTTAAGTTAGTACTTCATGACTCCCACTCTCAGAGCAGGTCACTCGTACCAAGAGCCAGAGAGCTTTCTCTGAGATACGGATGACAGTGTACAGTGTACAGGACATCTGCCTATTCCTCCCTCTAAAGTTTAATACACTGCTCAACGCCTGTCCTAGCTCCTCCTGCCATGTGTAAATGTACAGTCAAAGGGACTAGGATGTTCCCTGAGCTCTGCACAGCTTAGGTACCGTCTCCAGCCTCACACTACCTAGGCTGCCTGAGCAGGACACTGTTTGCCAGTAAGCTCTGCATTGCCATGCTGCCCCACAGCCATAAGGCTCATTAACAGCATTCTTCCACATGCAATTGTTTTCAAAATTAAAGATGCTTTTTTTTTTTTTCCTAAACGTTTTTCTGTTCCCTGGAAGCCCTGGGCCAAGCCCGGTGCGGCTTGGTCCTTGGAGGAGCGAACGTGTTGCACCGAGGTCTCCGCGCCCCGCCAACGCCTGCAGAGTGGTGCAATCACGCAGCAGACCCCAAACGGAGCTCCTCAGAGAAAAGTAATAACTAAGTATTTATGACAAATACAGTCACCTTTGAATTTTGGAGACTAGCACAGATGGCTTTGAAGAACCTCACAAAACTGACAAGGTTACAACTGGAGAAAGACCCAGACAGGTTAGGAGTACACAGGGTACCGTGAACCGTTGGGTGTGTGCACTTACATCCGCCACTGTCTCAGAGTCAAACCCATTATAAGAACCCTGCAAAAAGACTATTTTAAACCACTGTTGCCCTGAGTTGTACGTTTAGAGCTGATTGTTTTTTTTGAGTTCCAAAATATTTGTGTTGCGAGAGCTGAAAGTGTTTGGAGATGTAACGTAGAGGGACGGCAATGCTAACAGGGCACGGGGGCAGGCGCCCCACCAGCAGCACGTTTCCATTCCTACACGGAAGTAATTCTGGGATGCAGTCAGTGCTCTCCATAAGAGCTGGAAAAAAAAAAAAAAAGAAACGCCCACAAAACAATTGTTTAGTACTGAAGCTAAGCACAGTACATCTTCTCAACCACAAGCCAAGGCACTGCTCCCCCCCTTCTGTCAGAAACTCCTGGTTAACCTCAGACTTGCAAATTACTGAACAAACATTGTTCTGCTGAAATAGCAGGAACGCTTAAATCCTTCCACAGCGGGTTATAAAAATCCTAAAAGTTTCAGTGCCAACACCTTCTGGAGTTGTTGCTTAGTTTTCTGAGCCAGTATGAAAAGAAATTCAAAACAGGATAAAGTCTGGTTACAGTAGAGCTTCCCCCCCAGCCCTTTTGCCCCATCTCCTTCCCCTGCGACTCTCAACAACTGGACCTAAACGTGACCCCCCCTGCAAAGGTTTGGGGGTTGGTTTTAAGATCCAGGCTCAGTTCAGTTCTGTTACTTCAGTTTGTGTTTCTGTTATTTATAAAACTGTACATTTATCTCTGTGTGTGGTGTGTGTGTGTGTGTGCGTGAGGGAGCCAGCGAGTGTGCCAGAGCCCTGCCTGGCCGGGCTGCCCGACGTGGCCTCGGGCCTGGTACCTGGCGTAGCAATACCAGAGCAGCCCCCCGAGGTGCGTGCGGCACCAGGGCCAAGCCACCACTAGCCGTAACGGTTTGTGAGCAGCTCCACTTCCTTTTTCGTTCTTGCGCTTCCTACAGTAAGAGGCTGTTCTAGTGCAAACTCGTCAAAGTGTAAACGAAACAAAAACACACTCAGATTTTTATCTTAATACAAGTCTTAATATTTTTTTTGTAAATGTTTTCAGTGTTTACTGTAACGTATCTATCTCACTAACAGTTGTATATAGTAACTTACTTCTGGTGCTGCTTATTCGGTCAGGATTTGGCTGTATCTCACTGCTGTTCTGGAGAGGTGGACTCGCACTACCAAATCTGGATCCCAACACAGGTTATCGTTTCAGGCTCCTCCCTTTGGGGATCTGAGGGAAGGGGAAGGGAGAGCAGCCAGGGGATCCAGATTTGGGGTTGGTCCGCCTCAAGGTTTCTGTTTTAAGAGTTTTGATTTGGGGTTTTGTTAAACTGTAGTGACCGCTTCTGAAAAACGAGCAAAAGTTTTGCGTAAAGGGGGATGAAATGGACCAAACAGTATCCCAAGGTCTCCGCGGACTGTAAGTATCATCTTTTTGGACAGGGATCATGGCTCAGTGCCAAAAGATTGGAGGGACCCACGTCCTTCCCCAGGCCAACTAATCCTACAGTGTAGTCACCAGCCCCTTTTGCACCAGTTTAAGCAAATCCTGCCGCCATCCAAAGAGTCCTGTGTCACTCTGCATTGTCATTTGAGTCTGGTTGGTTTTGTTTCCTGCTTCTGCAGTTGTAAAGCACTGATTGCACTGTGAGAACACGCTGAAGCCTCTGGCCTGGCAGCCAGCCCCATAGGTTGCTGCAGGGTGCAGGACACAGGTTCTGCTACTACAAATATTCCTAAAGGGAGAAGGGACTGGGTGGACCCGAGCGAGGCATCACAGGCTCTCCTAGAAAAGCAATCAGCACGTGATCGATCATTTTCAAAGTTGAGGCTTTTCCCCGTCACTAATGTCCATCCCCAGATGCAATAGAGAACACCGAGGTCTGTTCTGTGCTGAACGAGGAGAGGATTGTTCGTAGCTGTGACGCGCAAGGGGCTCGTTTCCCCCGCGGTCCCAGGGCAGGGGCAGCAGCCCTGGGGAGATGCCCATGACCAGCCATGCCCAGCAGCTCCACCGAGGTCCCTGCCCGCCCCTGGACACGGAGCTTTGCCTGGAGAGCGCGAAAGTCCCGAGGGAACAACAGTGGCGATGTCGCTGGGTGCATATTCCTTTATCATACATCACTGTGTCTTAAGATATACCTCTCTCTGTATATCTGCTTAGGCTGATACTTGTTCCTGATAAGCAGTCGCTATGTTTTATATCCTCTTATAAAGAAAAACAAATCTTTTTTTGTAAGTATGTTTAAAAACAAAAAAAGCAAAGTGGAAGTGTTTGCTGAATCTCCTTCAGCTCCTTTTAAACTATGTAATAATGTACAGAGAAAGTTGTTGGTGTTCAAAGAAATGATGTGGCCGTGCAATTTATGTACATTTGCAATTAGAAATATTAAAGATTTATTTAGATATTTTACGTAAGTGCTCCAGCACCTTTGCTCAGTCATTTCCAGTTTTTAGAGCATCCTGGCCACACACACACACACACACACACACACACACACACGAATATTTCTCTAACCAGTCTCCCCAGACAGATGATGGCCTGGCTGGCCACCACCTTCCCTTCTAGCCCCCATCATGGAGCTTTAGGGGAGGGCCAGGCACTCGGGGAGGGACAAGCAGCTCCCCAGATGTGGCCAGGAGCCACGTCCCTGATTTGGGCATTCTCAGCAGCAGTGGGGGCCAAATGCTGCGGGAGGCAGCAGCAAACACAGTGACTCCCCCACCTCTGACACGCGCCGGTGCGCTGCGGGCCAGAGCCCGCCTTGGGGACCGGAGGTGTGGAACAGGCCGGACACGCGCTCCCGTGGGCCGAGGCAGCTCCAGCAGGAGGGGGAGCGCAGCAGGGGAGCGTGGCTGACCGAGGGCACCAGACTGTCCCCGGCAAACCCTCCTTCCAGCCCCGCTGGGCCTGCTGACCCGCCGAGCTGCCTGGACGGCGGCACAGGGCTGGGAGCGCCCGGTGTGCCGCCCCCGGGGGAGGCAGGCAGGCTTTCTGCTGCCCGCAGCCTGCCTGTGTGCCCCCCGCCCTCCTCTCCTGCCAAACTGCCCCGCTTCTGTGGCGCCAGTAGAAGTAGCCGGAAACTTGGAAGAGTCATTAAAACCTTGGGCCGCATCAGCACCTCTGTCTCATTAACATCACCGTAATTAGCTCCTCCGAGAGAGGGGGAAGACATGCTGCCTGCATCAAAAGGACTCGGGATGTGGAGAGTGCCTGTGGCTATTCCTGTGCTCCGACAGCAGCTCCGTGGCGGCAGCTCTGGGCCCAGGCTGGTCGCTGGGCTCCACTGGCTCCCAGCTGCCTCTGCCAGGAACCGGCTGCTGCCCAAGAAGCAAAGGCAAAAACCACCCAGGCTAAAATCCTCCTGCTGGGCCCTCCCTGCCTCCCCCCAGACCCCTTTCCAGCCACGCTGCAGAATTTTAGAGTCACCTGCATCGGTCCTTTTGGGTAGGAGCCCGACAGCCCTTCACAGGGCAGCAGTGTTTCCATTAAAAGCGTGCAAACACAGCCTGTCCTGCTCTCGCACTCCTCCCTGCACCACCTCAAGGTCAAGGTCCCTGAGCAGCAGCTCTTCCAGCACCTCCCCAGTGTCCAGGTAGCAGCAAATGCTCCTGCTGCCCTTCCTGCCATGGCTACAAGAGCCCTGAGCAGCCTCCACACCCCACCAAGTGCTCGGTGCTTTGGTACCTGAGGGCTGATAATGCCTGAGCCCTCCTCGAACCCACCCGGGCGCTGAAACTGTGCTTTGGGGGAGGTTTGAACCTTTGGTCCTCGCTGCAGATGGCCAGAGCCTTGGCCACCTGCCTGCCGCTGGGCACCGTGGTGAGACCATCGCCTGAACCACACTAGCACCCACAGCCTGAGCCCCCCGGGGAAGGTCCTGCCGGCTCCACCAACCACGTATCTGCTCCTTGGTGTTACCACGCTGGGCTGGGGAGCTCGTGTGCCTCCAAGTTTAACCTTGTTGATTTTGAAGGTTGAGAGGGAGAAAGAAAGAAAACAGCCTAGGAAACACGGGGCATCTTCAGAAGCTGCTGCAAGGAGGGATTGCTCAAGAACACCTTGATTTGAATAAAACCTCTTTAGCGAGCTGTTACGGCTTCATTAGAGCAGAGCTAAACTCTCAGCTGACAACCTCCAGAACTCTCTGTGCACTTGACAGCTTTCAGCACCTGAGGCTCAGGCACTCACCTGCGGCTGCTCCCAGCAGGCCCAGGCACCGAAGAAGGGCAGAGGCTGGGGGAAGCGAGACACTGATTTGCAGATGAGCAGCCAGAACAACAGGAACGGGGGGCTGGGAGGCTGGGGACCGCAGAGGTGTGTGTTGGGAGGGTTTTTTAATCTGAAGAGCCCAAGACTCATCAGCAATAATGATGTTCTAGTAATTGCACCGTTACACGTTTGTACCGAGTTCAGTAAGCGAGAGTCACTAGACTGTGCAGTGCTGGCAGTGCCAGCCAGCATCCTCTCCACTATCAGCCATAGCCCAGTAACAGCAGAGCCTCTGCCCAGACAAGGCTGAGGTGGTGCAATTGTGGTCCCGCTCTATCACCCCAGCAAAGCCAACTGCCACAGCAGCAGCTGGGAGATGGCAGAACCGGGCACATGGGGCTGGCCGTCCTTTTCAGACACTGGGACCCCTGAGCAAGACCATCCAAGGAAAAACTCACTGGCCAGAGTAAAACTCTATGAAATGTGTGCATGAGGCAGAAGGATGAATCCAGCAGCTCTCCCGATCCTGTGCTGGGAGTCCCAGCCCTTGCAGATGCAGGGCAAAGCTTGGCAGTGACACCCTGAAACCTTAACAAGCAGAGGACAAACTTAAAAACAACCCTCTAAAGTTTTAAGTGCCATGCTTTTTAAGCCAGCCTTACAGATAGAGTCCTGATTTTTAAACACTTGGGACTGGTGATCTTATGGACCAGAGTGGACCAAAATCCTCATTTGCAGGGCACATAAAAGTGGGACATCACACAGAACAAAGCATCACTGCAAAGTGATTTGGTGTGTGGGCTAAAGCTGGTTTGAAAGACCTTCAGTGAAGAGAAATAAGTTTAAAAATACTTCAGGATTTTGTGTGTACGTGTGTGTAACCCCCCCCATTACAGCACGGCTTTCCAGAGACCTGCTCTTCTCCCCATTGTCACTAGAAGCTTAAACTCAACACAGAAACAACCGGGGGTCCCTCACTCCTGGACAGCCCCAGACGCTGTCACGGGTGCTCCCCGCATAGGAATGCTTTGCTGGGCCTGGGGGCAAGCATGTTCTTGGGATTAAAACAAAAGGAAAAGAAAACACTAACTTGAGCTCAGATCCCCTCGAGTGCAGGCTCAGAGGCCCTGCTGAGAAGTTACTGAAACCCAAACAGCCATGGAAAAGGCTCGTTCCATTCTCTACTTCACCATGTCTGGCTCATACTGATACACCAGGCTGGGGTGAGCGTGGGCATCCCCAGGAGTGCTGTCCCAGCACGGGCTTTCTCCAGAGCCAGCCACCTAGAACACGCTCTGAATGAGCTTCCACTTCATTCCCAACACAGCGTGCTTGCCTTGAGTCTGTAACACAGCTTTTCACTGCCAGTCTCACTGGTCAGGATCCCAACTGCTGAGGGGCAGCAACTCTCCCACCCTCCCTCTGCTCCACCCTCTTCCCTCTCTGGGTGAGCCCCATCCATGCCAGCCTCGGCTCCAGCTGCACCTCACGCATCCCAGGAATGAGTAGCCACAGCTCCCCTGGGCAGCTGCCAGGGATCAGATCCCCTCAGCCACCATCTCAAACCTGGGGAAGCTGCAGGTTTCCAGCACCGTGGAAACAGGCAAATGCAAGGGTCCTGCGCACCACGCAGCTGAGGACAAAGCAACAGCCACCACAGTGGCCACTGACAGCGGAGTAAATGATGACATTAAGTCAACACTGGTCAAGCTGGGTTCTTAATGGCACAAAAGAGCCTTCCTGTTCCAGTGGGAGAGACAGGGACGTGCAGAGACGAGGTTTATAGCTATGGAGGGCATGGAAAGAAACGGCTTGTTTCTGCTCCTCTGATAATAATCTGCTCCTGTCAAGCATCTTTCACTCACAGCTTCCCAAGCCCCTCACAAGCAGTCAGCTCCCTCCCTCCGCTGCAGCGGATGAACGTCAGCATCCTTATTTTTACAACTGGAGACATGCAGAAGGAGCACGACTTTCCCAAGGCCTCTAGCAAGCTACAAAAGCCAAAACAGCTGATTTTCCTCCCTCCCCCTCCTGCACACAGCCATCCCACGCACATCAGCCCAAGCTCCAGAGCAATCATCCTCTGGAGAAGTAATTCAAAGCCAGCCAGTAAACAAACCTGCGAAGCCTTGGCCCCAGAGACAGGGGGAGCGCAGCCGCTCCCTGCTAGAGAAGTCAATACTGACAGGCGAGCAGAAAGGAAGGGACTGGAAGAACAAGAGTCATTAGTGGAAACTTGTTGTTTGTGCTAATTAGATCATTATCTGGAAACTGCTATTGATGTTGCTGTTTCAGCTCCTGCTGCTGTTCACAACTTTATTTTACCCATGTCTATCGACTTGCCCACACTTCCACGTCCTGCAGAAAGGCCTGGCCACGCTGGCCCGCAGCCAGGCCGGGACGGAGACGCTCAGATGCTCTGACCTGAGCCCACCGAGGCTAGCACCGTGTGGACACCGCAGCAAGGAGAGGTGACCACGAATGTGGCAGGGACGAACACAACCAGGCGCCCTGGGGACAAAGGCTGCAGTCCTTCCCAGCAACAAACTCCCCTCGCTTTTAACTTTCCAGCGCTGACTGCACAGCCTAAGGACTTGCACAAGGTTTCCACAAGGGGACATCTCCCTCCTTTGGGTCAGCGTGTGGTTTTGGCTCAACCCAGGCACACCAAGGGCACTCCTTGTCCTGTCTGTGTCTCCAGCACAGAGGTGGCTGCACTGGGGCGAGGGGGGCATGAGGAACCCGGGGCAAAGGCGGGAAGGCACAGAACAGACGGCAGATGAGTCTGTAGAAAGTGTAATTAACGTTACTTTGCAAAGAAGTATGAAATGTTATGCAGACCATTTTCTAATCCTCCTCCTCTCCCACACGCTGGCAGGCAGCACTGTGGCACTGGGCAGATAAATCCTGCAGAGCCTGTGTTTGATGCTGCCGGCCTGCGGCAGCTGCCTCCGTCGCTGCCTCCACACTGTGCCCCCTCTGCGATTGCTGCTGCCGCAATCCCCACCCACGGAGCCACTTCCCAGCCCCTGGCAAAGCATCACACACACACCAGGGAGCAGCTACAGCTGTCACAGAGAGGCCAAGGCACCACGGGCACATACTGCACGGTGCCACGTGCTGAGCAGTTGAAGACGACCAACGTTCATGAACGCTGCCCCCAGAAGGGATGAAACGTAGAGAGGCTCCGACCTGCGCCGTAACGTGCGGGTGACTAGTGCTGAGTGCCCCAGCAGCCACGCTGGCCACGGAGACCAACCCTGTGCCAGATGCTGGGGCTACACTTAACAACTCCTGACCCAAAGAGGCAGCGTGTCCCCCCCCACTGGCACCTTGGCAGCTCTCCCGCAGCCCGACTCATCTCACCTTGCACGTTAAGGAGTCAGAGCACCCAAGGAGACAAGACGTATCTTCAAGCTTAGCAGTTCTGCCCAGGGGCTGGGAGGTCAAGGCTGCAGGCTCCACGCCAGGCACCCCACACAGAGGGCAACACCCCCGGCTCTGTGCAGCACATGGGGGAGCTCACAGGCTGCTGAGCAGGGGCCAGCTCCCAACCACCACCCTGAAACGCCAATTCATGTGGGTGCAGCAGGAGGGCGGCAGGAGCCAGCTGCAGGCTGCTTTCATTTTCCCTGCCGTGCTACCTCTGTCTGGCTCTATTAGGATGAAAACTGCTCACAGGCTCTATTTTGAGAGATTTCACTCCGGGAAAAACGTTTTCCAGTTTGTCATTATGTGCCCTGTACTATTATTGATCTTAGAGAGACATCAGATTAGGTTATTCAGTTATTAAAAAAGGAGGTGAGGGGAAGAGAGAGAAAGACTTGGACACCTGTAGGATTTCTGCCGCTTCCCACCTGACAGCAAGCACAACTCCTCTCCACATAAATAATATTGATGCAGCCCCGTTACACTGTCAGATTTCCCCATTGGTGGTACGAGCGATAATACCCTCGATCATTTGATTTTTGTGTCACATCTTCAAGGAATGAAACCTGAATAACAGAGATCCCAAGCTGATTGACTTTGATTTACTACAGACACTATTTTTCCTTCCTGGAAGCCCTGGTCCTCCCTCACCCCCCAGGTGAGATGTGCTGGGGGGACCTGTGCTGACAAGAAGACAAACATGAAGCTCAAGACCGAGTCTACAAATTACAAATCAGGGAGCTGGGTTTGTGTCTGTAACTGGCATTTCCACTGTCTCCTGGGGTCCCTGTGAGCAGGCAGGCGACACCCAGCCCCAGCACATTTCCCACCACGCTGCTGTTGGCTTCAGGGAGCTGGAGGGGCACAAAGGTGAATATCCCCCCACCCCACCCCACCGTGAGGGATGGGCAGCCTACGTGCACACTTATCCGGTAGCTTAGCTGCTACCAGACCAACCTTGTAAGGATCAAACAGTTTAACAAGGGGTTGATTTTTAACAGAAACCAGTCTGGACTGATAAAAAAAATCAGCCTGGAGGTTTACAGAGCCACAGCCCCCCTTCCTTCCTCCACACGACTGGCAACACCTGGCGCGATGCTTTGTCCTTGGGCTATTTACACACCAGCCGGAGCACACACACCTGGCTGGGTGTCACAGGCACGCTGGAGGGGGCTTCTGCAGCACGATGGAAACCACCCAATTATCAAAAGCCTCAACTACTGCTCCTGAACGGCTGCCGTAGCGTCTCAGCAGTTCAGCTCCCTGTGGCTGGTGTCCCCAGCACAGCTGCTCGCACCCCAGACCACGTCCAAGCCTGGCTCGCTGATTACCGCATCTGACCCTGACCTGCCAAAGGGCTTTTATGCTTCCACTGAGAAGGAGGAAAAGGAGGGAAAATTGCATCACACCACCGTAATAGGCTTTTGATTTTGTCCTTTACAGCAATTTCATACCAATTCTACCCTACACCTGCAGTAAATTGTCAAAAATCAGCAACGACACCAGTGAACTTGTTTCTGCCATCAGAACCACAAAAAATAATCATCTCCCATAGAGCCAGTCAAGGGAGAGGGCAGGGAGCAGCATGCGGGGCAGCCCGTGGCATGTCACCTCCCTCCCAGGAAGCTGCTGAAGGCAGGGGTGTACCGCCTGCTCCCCCCCACCCCAGGGATGGTGACAACAGGCACACAGGCGCTGGGACCGCCTGGAGCTCTTGCTACACACAGCTAGAAACGCCTACTCCCAGTTACTAACACTTGCTTGACTGGGCTGGTGGTGAGGAATGGGAATACTGGGACCCTCGTGTGGGAGGCACGAAGCCAGGCTGCCCTTGGCTGCTGTGACCTTGGCACTGCAGAGCCCCTCGCTGAGCTCCGCTTAAAACGCCAACGCGCGACCCCCGCTGCACTACGAAATAGAAACGTGTTCAAATAAATCACCTCAAACTTAAAAGATGCCATTAGCTATTAGCAAACACTCGAGGCCTATGGGTGAAGGTAATTCAATATGATATGCTTGGGCATGCAAGGTAATAGGTTTCAGCTGAATACCATGTGATACAATCTCTTCAATGGGAGGTTAAATGAGGCTGAGACAGAGACCAGATGGATTTATCTGGGTAGTGCTGCTGATTTTTTTTTTTTTTTTTTTTTTTTAAAACACAAACTTGGCTGAGTGCGGTCAGGGCAGGGTTAGCAGGAGGCTCAGGACCTCAAAACCAAGCAAGTAGGAGGATGCTCGCAAGGCAGAACCAACGGAAACAGTCGGACAAAAATAAACACTTTATCAATGTCACCTTACAGAGGAACAACCAGAGGGCAGAGCGAGACAAGTCGAGCCTAGCTGGGCTGGTGTTGACACCTAAGTTCCGAGATTTCAGCAGAACTCGGGAGCCCAGACGCCATCTCTCATCCACCAAGGACCTGTTCTCCCTCTCCATGGAGAAAAAGCTTCATAAACCTCACCAAGGCAGAGATGTTCTTCCCACTGCCTTCTAAATTGCACAGGAGTTGCTGAAATGTGACCCCCTGAAACTACGTGCTTGCCTCGAGCTCTCCAAGAGGGTATCTGTTAGGTGGTTAAAACAAAATGTTTTCAGGAAAAAAAAAAAAAGGGTGTTTAGAACATCTAACAAAATCCCAATCACTTTCCCCTCAGATTTCAGTTTCCCAGTATTTCAGCAGGTCGTGAAATTTGAGTCAAAGCACGCTTTCTGCTCAGTTTGCTAAAATTTCGTCTTAAAGATGCTGAAAGACAGATTATCAGTGTTTGGATTTGCAGGTCTTTGGTTGAAAACCCCAAACATTGTCATCATAAAACAAACCTCTCACAGCAGGTTTTTTCCTTGCAGTGCAGCTATTCACAGTTTTTTGTTGTCGAAACCAAAACCCGAACTTGTCTTAAAGCTCTCAGACATTAGTCAGAAGCTCAGCGTAGAAAGGGAAACAGCTCTGGAGGTTCTTTAATAAGGTCTCAAGGGCAGTCTGTTTATTTCTTTGGACCAAGACCAAGGTCATTTTGTTGTAACCCCCCACAAACCGGGGATTGCCCGTGTCCCCCGCAGAGTGCACAGCTCTGGCAGTGAAGAACAGGACTATCTCCATTGCACAGCAGCTGAACGGAGCGTGGGCAGGCTGCCGACGGGGCAGACGAGAGGTTTTTAAGCAAAGTGTCAGTGCCCCACGATGCACGCACGCCAATACCAATTTTCACATGTTTGTAAACAAGGGAAATGATAGTACAAGTGAAACACAGCAGCTGACCACGTCTGACGGACAGTACGTTTTGTGGCCCTGGGAGGCTGCAGGGCCCCAACAGGGCGAGGAGGACGATGTGAAGAGGAGTGCTGGGCCCGGAGCCTCCCCCATCCCGGGGATGTGCAGCGGGGAACAATACTCTGGCACTCGTGGCAAACCTGCTTCCCAGCATTTCCTCCTACAGGCTTCCAAAGCCAGAACAGAACCCCTGCATTCAGAGCTTAGTGTTCAAGTAAAAGAGCTCGTTCTTGAAAACAAAAGCAATTCTCTATGGAGAGGTAGCACATGGCTGAGACTTACTGTAGACCACCAGATGACAGCACATTTGTCCAAGAATTTAATTGTCAGAGCTGATCGTAGTTCTTCCTCCCTTATAATTCAAGAGCAGATGCAAGATTGGACAAGGCTGTTACGGAAAAAAAGTAGACGGCAATAAATAAAGTTTAAATTAAACTCCTTGAAATGTGGTGGTGCTAGGTAAACACCAGCACAGGATTTACGGGGCCACATCTGGCCAAGAGGCATTAATAGCTCCTGTGCAGCACCTGCATTCTTGGGAGAGCCTCGTGCCTGCTGCTGGTGTGCAGAGGGGAATGCAATTACACCACGTGCCTGTGGCACAAATTAATGCCACTGCTCCAGCAGGGACTGACGGAAAAATGAGGCTCCTGATGGGAGAGAAACGTATAACAAAAAGGAATCTCAGCAGTGGGATGAAGGTGGTGATGCAGCCAGACTGGACAAGTGAACAATAAACATTTCTCTCCTCCGCCCAGAGCTGGGCAAACCTAACGCTACGTGTTTCTGTGAGTGGGATCAGGACACACGTGCCCCGGTAACGTGAAAGCCAGAAACTGTCCGAGGCTCTGAACAAGTTCGTTTCTCCTTTGCAGACATCTAGGATTCACAGTGCCTGGTACGCATGCTGGCCTCAGGATGCTTTTTTCCCTGTGGAACCCCGATGCAGTGAGATGGCTGATGCCATCCCACTTGCCTCTCACATGCCAGCACAAACTGTCCCTTTCAAGAAGAGATGCATGCGCAGGGATCGTGCATGGAGTGGCTGATAGTACACAAAGACCAAACTCTGCTGCTGCCCAGGCACGGCCATCTCGGTGCCAGGCATGCACAAGCAGCTCTCCCCCGTCAGCAGCAGTCTGGTTTCCCCGGCACCGGGCTTCAGGAGGTAGCACAGCAGGGGTGGGAAAGAGCCAGCTCCTTCTGCTCACTGGTCTGGCCTCCAGCACACTCGTACCTTGCGACTCGAGGCCAACAAACCTGCACCATGGGGCAGAACTCAGGCTTCTTCCCAGGGCCAGGGAGGAGCTGGGAGCTCATGTTCCCAACCTTGCTGTCACCAGAAATGGTTAAGCAGCTCCTCCAGCGTTTCACCAGCACTACCTAGAACACAGACCCAGCACAGAACACAGACACGGTGATCATGTCCTTTCTTGCTATAATCATCTCCTTCCAGGCAACTCTTATCGAGCAGCCCACTGATGGGAAAGGGTACCAGCAAAAGAAGCCTCTGGGACTGACAGATGTACCTGAGCTTCTAGATTAGTCACCTCAGGGAAAAAGGATGGGTACAGAAAAGAGCTCTAGCCAAACCCGCAGTGAGCCAACACTAAGCATCTCAGCTGTGCTCTTCTCTCTACCTGGCTAATGGTGAGGTATCAGACATTCTGCACGCTCACAGTCTGCTGCTGCTGGAAGGCTCCGCTGGTAAGTCAACTCAGAAGACAAGAGTGCGCTCATTCCTCCTCCCAAAACTATGCACAAGAAGAAAAGGGGAATAAATATCTCTCCCACACAAAAACAAGTTTGAAAGCAGAGACAGGTAACAAAACCAGTAATTGAGCAGCAGAACTGCTTGACACAGACACAGAGACAGGTGGTGACAGCACTCACATTTTTTTGGACAGGTTTCTAATTACTGAACACGCTTGAGTGCTTGCTACAGAACCTGTGTGTGTGCTTGCAGGCAGAGGCGCATTAGCAGTCATGCCAGTCAGCATCTCCAAAAGGAGGTGACAGCTCTATAAACAGTCATTACCCAAGAACAGCGAGTGCTCAGCTTGTGCTTGGAGCAGTTTGTTCTTGCTCAAGTGGGCAGCAAGGAGCACACTGCAGGGTCTTGGGGGGGGAGCAGCACCTCTGCTACAGCTGCTGCAGCTTGGTCTGGCACAAAGTTGGGACAAGTTTACACTGCACAGAAAACTATCTAGGATTTTTACAACAGTGAAATCAGTAGGTGAACAACACAACAGCAAAGCATGACAGAGCATCAGGCTAAGCAGCCGGGGCCAGCGCCAGGCCATGAGCAGACAGACACTTTTTGTCAGGGATGGGGAGGAGTTGAGCCTTTGCCCGGCAATGCAGCTGGGAGACATCGTCTGGAGCCCTACACAGTGAACAATCCCAGCCCATAGAAAGGGACATCTCAGTCCCACCAGCTCCAAGACAGAAACACTAATACGAAGAGAGGATAAAGCCGATGCCCGTGAGCTGAGCTGCACAGGACAGAGCAACTCTGGAGTCCCCTGGCCCTGCCAGCTTGCCTGCAGCTCATTCCTGGCAGCAAACTGGCACATACGTGGGGAGAACAGGCCAGTGTGAGCCTCAGGTAAGCAAGGCAGAGGGATGAGCACAGGGATGAGCACAGGGCTCGTTTCTGACAGCAAGCTGGCAAGACAGGCCACAAGGCAGCCGCTGCAGGGATGGCAGCGCGGGGTGCGAATAAGCATGGCCACAAGCTATTCCTAAATGCTTGTAAAGGGCAGCATTCAATGCCATCACTGTAATCACTGACTCGGCTATTAAGAGATTTTTTTACAATCACTTTGTAAGCACAGGTAAGACAGAAGTACCCATCCACAGACCCGTTTGTTTGCCAGAGAAATCAGAACTGCCACAAACACTTTCAACAGTGGCAGATGCGCAGAGTCACCCACATACCGAAAGGCTGCAGGTAACAGCATCAGATAGCACCAAGTCCATGCCGCGGTCCAGCCCCGCTCTGCAGCCACACACCGCAGGAGGTACCTGGGTGCAGAGGAGGGAGAACAAGGCACGGCTCAGGGAGACTGGTGTGGAATGAACTGAACTACCAGACTCCCTGTCCGGGGAGCTGGGCTGCTACGGGGAGCTCCCAGTTCCTCAGTCAAAGCTTCCCTGCACAGCAACCCTCCCCAAAGCTGGCAACATCAGTGAGAACCACGGAGTTCAATAATTTAACTTCTTGATAATACCAAAAAAACCCAAGATCGGGAGAGGGAAGGTGAGAAAGTTCAGTTCTCCCCTCCATCATGACAATAAGGGAGGGAAAAGTAGGAAGATAAAAGAGAAAAGTAAGGTAAAAACACAGAAGTTAAAAAGCTGTGAGAACAAGAGTTTCAAGGAAAATTAAACGAAGCAAAGTTCTTTGATTAAAACACAGAGGGCAACGGGTGAGCAGAGGGGAGGAAAAAAAAAGAAAAAGAAAAAAAAAAAAAACCACACTTTTCTAAAGATCTGTTCATGTTCCACTAAAGATCACTGGCTCTTTCAGCTGGCTGTGATCCCCAGGGCCCCCACAGCCCTCCTGCCTGCGCTCCCACCCACTGCCGGGGAGCAACCGAGACCTGGGCTCTTCATCTCCACGTCTGCGCGGAGTCTGAGCATAATCTGTCTGGGACTTGGCACTGAGGTACTTCCTAACAGTATTTATAAATCACTACTGACTTGGGGTCCGTTTAACAGTAACCGAGTGATACCAGCAAAGCCAGCAGTGAGCACAGCCCCGATGTCAGGCCCTTGCGAGGGACTCGCCGCAGAGCGTCCTCCCGCTCACGCCACCGCGCCGTCCCCACCTCCCCGGGGATGCCCCGCGCAGCGCCCGGCTTTCGGAGGCTTTGATCAGCCTCTGCGGGATGGAAATCAGAGGTGGAAAAAAGCACAATCCGAACCAGAGACTTCAACCTCCTCTCCCCATCTCAAACCAACTGTGCAGTGGGGCCTCAGCACGCTCACCCAGCCCTGGCAGCGTACAGCCCGGGCAGGCGCTGCGATCTGCTGCCTTCTCCTTGGCATGAACAACAGCTGTTGTTACGGGAGTGACTCGCGGCGCTCAGGACTCGACAGCGAGGAACCTACCGCTGAGGGACGGTCCCTCCGTCCTCTCCTCCGACCCTTTCCCCAGCGCCCCCCCCAGCCGTCACACGCCCTGGGCGGGAAATGGCGCCTCCACACCAGGAAGGTTCTGGAAGTGCAGGAGGGACCATGGCGGGCACAGGGAGCCGGGCAGGGACGGATGGCCGGGGAGATTCCCGAGGGTGGGGAGGCTCCGCGAAGTCCCTGGGGCTCCATCTGCTAGGGCTGGACCCGACCAAGCCGTAATTTATGGCACATTTCTGCTCTGGGAAACTGGAAGGCAGCCCACCGCTGGAAACCAGTAACGTCCACAGCGGTGGGGCTGAGGGGGGCCGGAGGCACAGAGATCGATCCCTTAACGTTCAGGAGAGCGGGAACCGATGCGTGGCAACACCTCAAAGGGATGGCGCGGGATAGAGTCACCTTCGGAGCGAAGACATGCGTCTTCCAGAAACACAGGAAGCAGAGCTAATGGATTTGTCCAAGCTGACCACATCTCCGTTTATTAGGCAAGCCGAGAAGCAAAATTGTGGAATTAGGAGGAAACGCAGCAAAGCATGATGGAAAAGAAAACAGATTAGAGGGAACGGGGTAATATTTAGAAGTAGATTATCAGTGTCCATCAGAGATCAGAGTAAGGTCAGACGCTGTGCTGGCGAGAAATGAGGAGCTGTGACGGTGACTCTGAAAGTTGTTCGTGCCATAGGACCGAGCCCAGAACTGAGGCACCATCCCAACCGGCCCCAGCTGGCAGCTGCTCCTGTGACAGCTCTTCCTGCAGCTGTAGCGTGGCCCTCAAGGGCTCCAGGGGCACAGGAGCAATGCCCTGACCCACCCCCAGAATCACCGCGGAGGCCCCAGCCCCTTCCAACACAAGCACGTGCACCTACCCCGTCCAAAGCAAGCAGCTACAACTGTGTAAGCGTGGCAAGAGAAGCCATCTGCTCAGTGTACCTTAGGTGTTCCCAAAACAGGGCTGTCGTGGGGTAGCTGGGCATTTGGGCACAGGGCAGTTAAGTTCCAAGAGCTCCATCCAGATTAGGCAGAAGACACATTCCAGGTGATGTAGGTTACAACAGCCTTATGCAGAGAAAGAACTCAAAATCAAACAAAGGAGTCACCAAGTGAATTTGGGTACATTGGGCTAGGTACGAGCTTGCAGGGAAGGGGGATGTCTGGATTGAAATTCTGGACTCACTTGCCTCAAATCTTCCTTAGATGTTAAATAAAGTGTTTTCTTCTGATTTATCCCCAGTGAGGAATACCAGACCCGGTGTGTTTGGCAATGAGGAAGACCTCACTGATAGGCAATGTTCATATCATATGCGTCATAAACAGAATAGACTGCTGTGTTCTATAAAAAGTATTATTAAAAAACAACCTCAAACACCTACTATCTTTCATATACTGATTCACTTGCTAGAAAGGTACCTCAGGATTAACAGATTACCAGTGCATTAGCATTCATGTTCCGAATAAAGTGTCTCTGGTCATTTTTTCACGTGTGCACAGACTGGTAACTTAAAGGCAATGTGAAATTGTTTTGGATGCTAAATAATATGCAGAGGAAACTGCATGAGATGGCAGGGAAGAGAAATGTGACTGTCATTAAGTCTCTAAAGTACACTCTTGCTTTAGCCCCCTCCTCCCCCTGAGAATAATATGGCATTCAATTTTCCAATTACATAAATACATGAACACTGGATTACTAGAGGCGGATAACTGAATATTTTGACTATTCTACAAGGGACCCTTCATATTTGAAGTGGGAGATAAACAGGGCATACTGCATCAGCCCGTGTATGCACAGGCTATAAAAACCTGAATTAGATCCAGAGAATACAAAGATCTCCAAAACAGAGAGAGATCTTACCAGTGTTCATTATATACCATAGTTAATTTATTCCACTGACATCAGGGTAACTTATACAACAGCAAAACCTGGATATTTTAGGCCGTAGACTGTACTACTTGAAAGCTGTAAGGAAAGGCATTTGCAGTTGTAGCATTTCAAATCCGTCTCTTCTATAACTCTCTCTTCACAGGACATCAATCACCAGATGAGAGAAACTGTAAGCTATTTTCTAGTAACACACTGCCAATCGCAAGACAAATGTCAGATGTCACAAAATGAGAAGTAACCATTTTTCAACTTGTGAATGTCTTCAAATATATTACAATGGAAGTGTGAAAAAAAATGACCCTTTCAGCTTCATTTGTTCTGACAGATGCCAGACCTTGGAGTTTGGCATTTTATCTTCATATTGCAATAATCTTTATGAAACTTAAACAAGGCTGAGGGCAGTGGCATTAGTCTACAATTGTCCTTTTTATGTACAATACATAAAATTTCAAACAGTCTAACCACTGAACTAAAAAACATCATCTACTACTACTTTCATTGGAATTACAGAAAAAGGTAAGAGAAGAAGAGATGCCCACGCCCAGTATTAACACACAGAATCACAGAATGGTTTGGGCTGGAAGGGACCTTAAAGCCCATCCAGTCCAACCCCCCTGCCACGAGCAGGGCCACCTTCCACTAGCCCAGGTTGCCCAAAGCCCCGTCCAACCTGGCCTCGAGCCTTTCCCAGGCAGAGCAGGGGACGTGCTAGGTGTTAACTTCTGCGTTGTATTGCCATGCTGCTGATTGCCACTTAGGAAAAAACGCATGCTGCTTGGAACTAAAATCAGGAAAGGAACTCGAAACTTTTCCTGAAGTAAAAACTCACTCAATACTGTGTGTGCATTTAGTCCGTGACATTAAGTGGGCTGCACTGACAATGTGCTTCCAAGGTCGCGTTTCTGATACACCAGCCACTGAACATGTTGACGTGGAGCTCATCTTACAGCTTTGCGATTTTTGACAGGATGAGGAACGCTAGAACGTAAGCAGAATCATTAGCATTAAAGAACAGAACAAAGGAGGAAAAATCAAACTCAGATGTAGACATATATTACTGTAATAAAACACAAGACCAAAAAGAATCTGACTGAACAGCCCTGAAGCTCCAAATTACTCCTGTTCTTTCAGTCTGTCTCCTGTTCTGCTTAGCCCCTCCCCAAAAAGAGTCTGATTACGGAAGTCACAGTTCATTTCTTGAAAAATAAGACTACTCTGTACAACTCAGCATTCTTGTCAAAATAACCTCTTAAATAATACAGATCTAATTGGTACAGTTATACGGTTATTTAAGGGAAAACATTCAGAATATGTGCAAATACAAAAAAAAAAAAAATATATATCTGCTCTTGATGTTACTGCAGGTCCAAACAGGGTAACAAACACGCAGAAGGCAAAAAATAAGCAAACCTAGAATACAGTCAGTTTAATCTAAAGTTTCACTGGAATTTAAATGAACTCTCAGGCCTTTACACTGTAAAGCTTTTTGCAGAAGCAGTGCATAGTACCTGAAGACAAAACCACCACTTGATTCACCAAATTTGACTTAAAGAAGTAAATTTTTTTTCTGTGAATAAGTGTGAGCTTATTGGTTCTGTGGAAGCAAAAGGATAAACATCTTTAGTTTTTCTTTAAAAAATTAACAGTGCTTGTCATGGCAAAGACATGTACAAAGAAGTAGAAGCCAAAATATGATTTCAATGTTTTAAGACTGACTTTAAAAAAGTAAGTACATAGACAATGACCAATCTGTATTGATTCCAACATGTACAGTCCAAGCCACTGAAAGAAGAGAGTCGAAGCCTGAAGTCTGACCACAAACATAATTCCAGGTTTCAGTTCTCCAAAGTCCACAACTGGTACTTGAGACCGCAGCTCCGTACTTGGTTTCCATGGTACGTCCAGTGCATAGACAGCAACGTAATTCCTTTGAGATGAGTGTGCCCCTCCATCAGTGCAGCCGATCCCATCATGCTGGATATCTTCCTGCTGTATTTTGGTCCTTTCTTCACATGCAGTTTTCTATACACTCGGGATGAAAGCACAGTTTGTCACGTGAGGTGTACTCTAGGTCCAACAGAGGCAAATAAATAAATAGCCATTATCAGGATCATTCTTTATTTGAGAATGGGAGCTGGCAGTAGACTTCTTGAAGAGCATAATTAAAAAAACCTGAAATAAATGTGACTATCAGATGCAGGAATTCAAGAGTCTGTCCTCCTGCAGTACACGTACATACCTGGGGATTAATTCTCAGTTCTGTCCTGGTGAATCAGCACCGTTAATAGCGATGATTTCTATAATCTGCAAATTTACTAGCTGTGGCAGTGTGATTCAGGAGGGGGGTGTGTGCAGCTGGTGTAAGGTGAAGTCCATCTGTCTGACAAGGAACTACTGCACTTCGGCGCTCCACAACCCCACGGCCACAAACCAGGCGCTTTTCATCCAGGGCAGCCAGATGATACTCACAAAAATCGACCAGCGATGCCACTTGCTCATGAAGTGGGAGGGACTTGTATTTTTTCTGAGCCAGGCAAAAGAAAGCTTCGACAAAAGCTTGCAAACACATTCCTGCAAGGAAAAGGTGTTTATAGGAGATTCACAGCACAGCGTTCCCTAGCAAACTGCATTCTGTAAACATAATAATATCGCTCGGTTCTTCTGGCAGCAAGGCCAAATGTGTGTGTGCTGGGTGTGGACACATACAATTGTGGTAGTTAACGTCTTTTAATTTAAACAGCAGCCATCCAGACTGCTCGCTAAGACACCGTCTGTCCTTCGAAGACCAAAAGACAAGGTTTTATTTGACATCAGCCTGGCAAACTGGTACAGCAACCACTGACTTTAAGATATTGTGCAATTAAACTGATGTAATATCAGCCTTGATTTCAAATATTAAATTGAAACTAGACACACCGTAACGGATTGAACTTCAAGGAAAACAATCCACCTGGAGAGGAAACCAGGTTTATACCAGCACCTGAATGGGGTCATTTAAATCTTACATATTTAGAGATGGACCTAAACAAAAGTTCAAATGTAGAACTACTGAAACAGCATGGCATTTCAGTCTGTAGCACTATAAGGATAACGCCATTACCAAGTACCACCTTCTCGCACAAGTGAGTTTATCTGAAGGGTTACTTTCCTTCTGCAAAGGCTAAAATCCTTAGCTCTCCTTTTGAAAGTCAAGAGGTCATTTTTTCAGCCACACCCAGTAACTCTACAATAGTAGTTTTGTTTCAACTGAATGAAAAAGAGCCAAAGTGTGTACGAAGGGAAGGTGGTGCAGCGCCAACAAACTCCTCTGCTATTCTCTGCTAGAATAAAACTCTGTTCTGCCTCTTCACAAACAGTAGTCCCCTGCAGAAGCCACATGCTGACGTACAGACTCCTCAGGTGGTGTCTGATCACATCTTACTAATAACGCATCACCACAGCCAATAGAAAGAGGGGCTGCACATTAACACTAATTATTGTATTTAAAACCTTCAAGCAATACCTACTTTAATTCTTAATTAAGAAGCCAGACCACAATTGGGTTTGCAGAATGCCAGCAACAAGGAACAGTTATAGCTGCTTTGTGCTTTAACTGGCTCTCCCAGCTTGAACATACACTTAAGAAGATTATTTTAGGATGAGATATTGAAAGGTTTGGGTTTTTTAACTTAATTTGGCTTCTTGATGCTGCAGGAAAGGCACCTTTTCAAAATATTACAATTACATTCTGAAGTATAATTTCAGCTAAGGCTGCAGCTGGAGTCGCTTACGATTTTGGCTGTAAAGTAGCTTGCAAAGGAATTGTTGAGTTATCTGAAAGAAGCAGCTGCCAGCTCAGTAAATTATTTTATCAGTCACAGCGAGCTGCAGGCAGGGAAAGCACCTTTGGTAGCATACACGCTTTCTCCCTCATAAGTGACACTCATGTGAAGCACTTAAATGAAAAAAGTTAGAAGCCGGTGTTTTACAAGAACAGCAATAGTTCCTGTCCTGGTTACAGCGGGAAGTGGGCCAAATGTAAAGCCAACACAAACGGTTGAGTATTTTGTGTTTTAACACCTACAAAACATCTGGGTCATTGAGAGTGTCAACAAAACTTAATTTCTGAAGGCCTGAAGATTCACTTGCATTTCTATTCTTTTTGGCTAGTGAAACTGTATCAGCTAACCACATAAATGACTTATACCCACACTGAAATGCTAAATGTAAATATTCAAACTTCACATACCTGCGAAACTAAGGTGACATTAACCCACCTAAAGTAGTACAGGAGTTCACGCGTAATAAACCATACTATCTCCTCTGCATTATACCTTCATTTTCTCCCTTCTCATTGTAGGTCTGGATTTATTCTTTCTGTCAGCCACGTGAACAGCCTATTTTACTTATTCTCTTTTCGCCTTATCTGACTTCATATACACAGACTCTACAGGATATATAGGACACATGTTCAAGCAAGACAAAAGAATACTTATCTATTTCATACAAATATAATCCTCACTAACATTCCTGAAGCTCAAACATTCAAAAAAAGGTTATATACAAATAATTCTGCTGCTGTCATACCTGACCACACTCCCACAAATGATTATGTGTATCACTGTTTCTTGATGTTTATGCAGGAGGGAACTACAGATGTACTTCAGGGGGGTGGGATCACAAATACAAAAGTCAGTCTCAAATTGGGAGACTTTTGATTCTTCTGCTATTTTAGCATTAAAAAAGACACAGGAGTATATACACTGATGTCCATGTTCAGCATTTCTAGGAAGATGCCAGCTCTGTGACCAGCATGCCAGTTTATACCAGCAGCACTGAAGTGGATTTCTTTATCCCGGCACTGATTTAAATGGAACCTTGACAATCTTCCTTGATGGCCACAAGCAGTAGTGGCATAAAACCTTCCAGAATACTCCAGCTGCTGTTTCCCTACTATAAATGGCTCCAAAAATGTCATCAGGAACATATTTTTTGTTGTTGAGATGGAAATATTAGGACAGTTGAAATAATTCAACATTTTACAAAAGCTATGGAAAAGCTGGCAAATTTATGGACTCAATTTCATACAGAAATGTAATAGCCATTTTGGAAATTAAGTCATATATTAAATAGTGTATTTAGGCCATTAATATAACAGGAAGATAATCCCTGAATGCTGCTATTTGATAGATTACTGTCTCAGATTAAAAATGTGACTAAAGCAGATGGGGAGGTGATTCACTACTGAAGGCTAGGTTGGCTGTTTGACCTAGCTCCTGTATGAACAATTTACAGCAAGGGGTGCTTGTAGCAAAAAAGCCCTGCTGCTCATCCCGAACAAGAGCCTATTTAATAGCTGAGCACTGCGCAAGTCTGCGCGGAAACCTACAGTCCTTCCCTCACCCAGGACAAAGACAATGAAAAGGAAAAAAAGGGGAGTGTATTGTTGGGCAGGGTGGGGCTCTCTGGGAATGGAAAGGATACAGGTGGGTTTGTTTGTCCCCAAAGTTAACGTTTTTTTTGGGGAACACAAGTCAAAGTGAGAAGTTAAGCATATTTATTTTTAGCTCCTGTATAGCACTCGCTTTGCTGAGGTTTTGCCAGACCACGTAAGCTCCTCCAGTACGGACATACCTTCCTGCACTGTAACTAAGTGGAAGGTTCCACTGGGAATGGTTTTAAATGTTTCTCTGCCAACAGCAACAAGCCTTACAAATGCAAAATTGCAAGCATAAAAAGGGGCGTGCAGAAGACTTGTTCCAATCAATAAACTGCAAACTAAGAGTGATCTGTTCTGCAGATAAAGGGAACCTGCCACAGTACTGAAAGGAAGAATTTGTTGTACATAAACATGCCTCAGATGTACATGCCTTGTGCCCATTTTTTTAATTGGAAGTTTGAGATATGCTTGAGCTGCCATAATTGCAAAAAACTCCAGCTTCCATAGCCTCTGAATACAAAATAGTGTTACCTGATTCTTTGTGGTCGATTCCCATGCTGTTCCACCTTCTTGTGATATCAATATATAAGATATCTACAGAAGCCATTGAAAAATTACTGTTACTCAGTTTGCAGTTTCTGTTAAAAAGAGACAAAAATAAAGAAGAAATTCTGATTACAACCAAACTTCCAAATCAGGAAAAATACTGCAAGGGCAACTGAGAGAACACTGGTAAGAAAAATTTACCCATGTCATACGTGCACACCCACTGTAAGACCCTCAGTCTCACGAAAGACACGCAGCAGGCAAGCCAATGTGTACGTATCTGAAATGGTACGGGCCCTGAATTTGTCACGTGCTGAACATCTCTTGCAGGTACCTGGTTCTGCTGCCTGTCCAGATCACAGAGGCACCTCCTCTGCCAGGGGTGGCTCTGGGCAGGAGGCGCAGCCCGCTGAGAGGTGTGCACCTGAATCCAGCCGGCGGGAGCAAGCTCACAGCAGCCTCTAGCCACAAGAAGGTACCGGTCGGATCAGAGATTAACCGGTTTATTTTGGTTTTGCAACAAAGCAGGAAAAAAAAAAAAAAAAAAAAAAAAAAAAAAAAAAAAAAAACTGACTATTTCAATTAAAAATATAACTTGATCGTTACACAGCTTTCTCCCAGGCTATCACTAGTAACTCTTCCTGAGACCATAACAGAATGGAACTAATCGGTACGCTGCAAAATCCAGCACGAATCTGCACAGACTATCGACACGAGACAGAGTCTGCACAGAGAAACACTCTTATTTACTGACTGATCCCGTTTGAAAAGGGTTGGAGGAAAGTCTTCAGGCACAAAATTACTTCTTCATGTCTGAACACTGAGCAGATTTACCCTGTGTGTAACTGAACACTGCACAGAGAACAGCGGCGTCTCGGGACACGTCTCGGGCATTTGGTGAAAGCACACGGCTGACACTTGTGTGGTCTAGGCCTGTCGTGTAGTGTTGATCAGTGTGTAAGAATCAGCCATCTGTCCAGGATTTCCAGATGTCTGGCAGCCTGGCTGAAACTAGTGCACATGCCAAAGAGCTGGCCAAAACTTCTAGCCAGAAAAGAAAAAAAAACAAAAACAAACAAGCAACATCTCCCCCCCCAAAAAATCCTGGATAATTTGAAATAATCTTACTTTTTAATAGCCTAAGCAGAGCTCCCTTAAAACAGAGTTAAGGTCAGCCCTAGATAGTCCCAAGAAAATCTAAGGCAGCCTCCAAGCAAGGATTAAAGCCATGTCTGGCATTTTCCTTTTAGTATGAAGAAATTATTGAAAGGGAACAGATTTTGATGAGCTAAAATTTGAGTAGATAGTCTCTGCAACTACTTGCCTGCGTGCACATGCACACACGCGCAAAAATCACACTTGTGGAGTGTTTTGTTCTTGAAAAACAACACAGCACACACCTTAGAAACATGACCTTATTTCTGAGATGGGTAGCAATGGCAGCACTTCAGAAAAGGGCCCTAGAGTTGGTATAGATGCTCTGGGAAAAAATAAACTATTTGCCAATATTAAAAGGTTTAATTTAACATGCATTAGGAAACTGCAAACACTATTTCATTGAGATATGGCATTTTATTTTAATATTCTTTAAAGAAAATGTTGGCATTTATTCTGTGTTCCCCTGACAAGTGCCAAATTAAGGCTGGACTAAACAATAGAAAACACAGAACTGGAAACAATCCTGTATGAGTCTGTGGATAGAGCAGATGCCTTCAGTCATTTTCTATACATCATAATTTGTATAAATCAAATTGTTTATATTCATTCCTGAATGCTAAATGCATCTGCATAGAAACAGGATCCGTGTTTTAAGAGTACATCTGCTGCTGATGCTTATTTTGTTTGTCATTGTCAATGAAAGACAGAAAATGAGATATTTGTACCATGACTAGAACAGATATATCCATAAAAAACAATGAAAAAAACCATCTCACAAATAAAAAGTGTGTGAAAAAAGTAAATTGAGTTCCTTGCTGTTGCAAGTTGCAATTTCACAATGCAAATCCTTAGTGACAATGCATCAGCCACCGGCATTTGGAAATCCTTTCCTGTGGCCCGGGGCAGATGGCTGTGCCCCCACAGCCAACAGAATCGCATCCAGTGAGCCAGTTGTCACCTTCTCACAGTGGCATTCCTACGATTTGCTAGGAACACGACACGTTGACTAAGACCACAAATAGTATCTCCTGAAGTATCACTGATCTGCCGTAGAATAAAGACCCAGGTTCTTACTAGACACGGTTTCATAGGTCAGGCACTTTGGAAGCTTGGAATGATAAAAATACATCTATTTTATTAACAAATACGCAATGGCTCAATGGAATTTATGGGGAAAAGTTTCTTTAGAAGGCATTAATAAACCTAGAAGCTAAAAGCGTACAAATGTTAGGGCCTGTTTTCATTCCACAAAACTCAAGCACAGGGACAGCGGTGCTACCCCATAGGATCGGGAGTTTCCAACACCTCGACCACGCTTTAAGCAGTTCCTAAAGAAACCCTTCACCTTACTAACCTTATAAATGTTCGGAAACCTGTTGGCCCCAGCTTTGTTGTCCCTTTTACACCAAGAAATCGGATAAACAGTGCAGCCACTCTGTCCACAAGTCGCAGATAGTTAAACTGCTTGGCGTACTTGGGAAACACTTGCTTGAGACAAAGGGAGGGGAGGCCAGCCTCTGGACTTCTGCTGGCCTCATATTCCAGTCTGTCTGCCCGTCCAGCATCCAACAGCTCCTCGCTTGCTTCTGACACCTGCTCCAATGTCTGACACCTGCAGCACATAAAATAATTGCATCTTATGTTAACCTTATTCTTACAAGATTCAATATGCTGTCTTTCTGGATTATTTTTTTTTAATTATAAACCATTATTTTATGAGATTTTTACAATAATGAAAAATCAAGAACAATTACTGAGGTTCCCTGAAGCAGAAATCACATTACAAAAGCATTTAAAAGGGTAACAGACTGTTTTCTGATGCTGTGTGTATTCACTGTGATGCTGTAGAATATCCATATTCCTTTCAAAAGGTCTTTACAACCTCACAAAAGGTAACGGGCTAACTTCTTCCACACAGACGAGGAAACACCAGATAGTAACAGCACGTTGGTGTTATCAGCATCAAACAAATACAGGTATGTAGAAAAAAAAGACAAATTCCGTGAGATTTCATGGAATATTTCATGGGAAACACTTAGAGATTGTAATAAACTAATGCTACTTAAACTTATTTTCCAGTAATGATTAAAAGCTTTCACCTTCCCTGACACATAAGGTATGAACAGTAAGATATATTTGCAAAGATGAAATTCTCACCATTCATTCAGAAGCAATACAGTTCACATAAATGCATACTGGCACTACACAGAAGAAAATTTCTGGGCAATCCCATTATTTTTTTCTTCAAATCCTCTGTGCATACTGTCAAAATACATTATTTCATCTTCATTGCCATTGCCAAATTCCCTGAACAAAGCTGATCGAGATAATGATGTTCTAAAATAAAAATTACATGTGTATTCAGCATGGCATATTTTTACTTTTTTTCTGTGTTTGACACCTCTAGATAAAATTAAAGATTGCGATCCTCGTAAGTTCAGGAAGTCTGATAGCTGATGGTAATTATTTGTCACCCACTAAGCATATGCAGGTTTTCATTTTCTTTCCAGTCATTTTTTCTAAGTACCTATCATCAAGAATAAGTATAATTCACACTAGGTACTAAACAAAAATTAGTGCTTTTACTACCTTGATCTTTGTGCTCCTGAGCAGATTTAGTGTCCTTCAGAAAGTTCTGTTCCAGCAGAGGATAACAACCAACATGGTTATTATCCACCCACAGCACTGTAAAAGTTAAGTCAAATCTACAGTAAATCTGTACCTTCCGACTTCGATTGCAAAAGGCAGATTTCCTTAGCCCTCATACAAGCATCCTGTAGTCAGTCATTCATTACAAATATCCCCATGGGATTTGTAGACTCTCTTCTCTACTAATTTTCCCTGAAAGACATTAATCCATTGCCACATTGTGCCTTCTTTCAGTACAGAATACTTCAAAGTTATACTTGCAACGTCTGGTGAGAGGTATAGTGAAAATAGATGTATGACAACTGTAAAACAAATGGTCCTTACAGGAAAAAAAAAAAACAAACCTGCAAAAAGAAGTTTTAATTAGGATGAACTAAATTGCGATATCTAATTTCTAAAAGACATTTTTGGGGCCAGGTTTCAAACCCTGCTCGAATCTGGGCTCTGAACTCATTCACACCTGCAGATGTTGCCTTCAACTGGCAGCAGCTCACATCCACGGCAGCACCTGCCCGCACTGTACCCGCAGACGTGACTGCTCAGTGCCAAACCAAGGCTGGAAACTTCTCCGGGCACCAAATGCCAGCTCCAAGTTCGTTCAGATGAGCTTTGAATGTCAGCAGCCGTTGCAACAGTTCTTTGTAAAAAGCATCGTGTTCAGCCGCTTTTGGTGTTTTAAGTCCTCATAACTGCCATCGCTGCTCGGATGGGACTGTCACACTGTCATTCACAAAGCATCTGTTCTTCTAAGACTATTGTTACAAAATTTTAAAGTTATGGCACTTCTTTTGTAGCCACACTTACATTCACGGATGTTGAACAGCTATAAATGTGTTCACTTCTGAGATAAAAGACTAAAAACTATTTAAAAAATAAATACAAATCTTAGGTAGTGCTTTGATAACACTCCGCTGCGGACAGTGAAGTAGAATAATGGTATTCTTGTCCTCAGTTAAGTAAAGTTCAATATGTTATTTGTTTTCCTATGTATTTTTTCGTGTTGGGTGGTGGTTTTCACTGCCATCGAGTACCCTCTGTCTGCCAAGAGCGAGAGTACGTACAGCCAAGAAACAATAAGCATGCAGGCTTCTATTTTTAATCTTAAAAGGTCTGTTCATGGATTTAAAAATTCAAATGTTCAGCCAGTTGAACTAGACCTTGACAAAATGTGAAACCTTGTACCCAGTAGGAGAGAAGGTTGTGTTGTTTGTAACATAACTCTCGTTTTAATGACTCCTGGAAGCCCCAAACCCCGTCTTATTTTAAATTCAAGAGTGGTTTTGATTGTACATTATTCATTCATCATGAATGTTTTCAGTTAAAAAAATATAAAGCTTCACTTAAAAAGACGCAAGTAGAGCTGAGGAAATGTCTTCTTTTTTTTTTTTTTTCTTTTTTTACAGAAAATGCTGAAGAGATTGTTAAAGTGATCAGCTTCAGAGCAGTTAATGATAGCCCCGGCGCTCCTCGGTGCAAGAGGGAGGCTGGTCTGCTCTCCAACCCCTCTACCTTACAGAGATGGAGGTCTGACTTGTGGAACAACGTTTCAGCGCAGTCTCCATCTGCAAATCCGTACCTCCTTCCTGCTAAGTAACAGGTCCCTGGAACTTCTGAGGAAGTACAGTAGTTTAGAAGAGGGGTTTTTCAGCCTTTCGTTCTTCAACGCCCATCCTCAAATGTGAAATGGTCAATGAAGAGAACAGCCAAACCATAATGGTAAACAAATGCTCTGGACACATCAGTGCTGGGAGCCACAGAAGACTGCCTGCCTGGCTGAGGAGGAATAGACACAGCCAAATTATTAAACAGGGCTAGGTTTGGTTTGCATTAGCGTCATAGAAAATTGTGTTTGAAGGAAAAAAAACCTGTATTATGTCAAAGAAAAAAAATACTGTTGAATATAATAAGGCAGAGGCTCTAAATTACCACCTAGAATTTCCTTCTTCCGCTCCTTTCTATGGAGAAAAGCCTACAGCTGCCTTTGAGATCATGGATAAAAACTCAAAACCAGCTTCCCATTTCAAACTTTTACTGAAACAGCTCTTAAAACTGTTTTTTGTGTTAGAAACTTTTGGTTTTTTAAAGAAAACCAGCTTTATTGTATGTTACTGCATGTCTTATTCCTTTCAGCCTAAATATTTTATAGACTTTCCCAACGTATAAAACAAGAAAACTTAATTCTAATCTTTATTGCCAAATCCTGTACTTCCATTAAGTAAAAAAAGAGAAAATGCTTCTTAATTTGGTTTCACAGGTTACTACCTTTATAAATTTTAACAATTTGTTTCCTTTTTTTTTTTTTTTTTTTTTTTCCCCCAACATTTTCTCACGTTTCCTTTGCTAATGCTGTATAACTTAATTAACTTGATCATCTAATTTGAATTAAAGTTATAATTTGTGCTTTTAATGAAAACACAACCTTCTGGAGAAAACCTCGACAAAAGCTTCTCCAAATTTGTAAAACTGAATTGATGCAGAGACTTCCCTGTTCTGCACACTCACCTGAACTGCAAGCATTTACCACTGACTGTATTCCGAGTATAATTCTCCACTGCTACCACAGACAGTACTCCAATAAAAGTTTATATCCTGTAGATCTATTCAACACACTTGTGTGCACCCAATCTCAATGCGCTCTCAACACAACTAATTAAGAAAAACTGCCTAGCTAGGTATATTACAGCCAGACTGTGTCGATATAAAAAAAAAAAAAAAGAATTTTACTGTGATCTGCACATTTTTGCAAGGAAACAGTGCACAAAGTCTTTTTTCGCCCTAGCACTAGATAAATCACGCTCGCTTGCAACGCACCGTGACATTTTGTTCTGCGTTTCGCCGCCATCTGCCATCGCCACACCATAAGGGTGAGCCGGATGACGTAACTCCCCAAGGGTCATGCACTCAAAGACTGGTAGAAGCACTGGCAGTACAGCTCCAAAAAGCAGAAATACAGCTCCAAGTCCAGCAACAATGAAAAAATAAGGAGGATTTTCACATTTCCACCATTAAGTCATCAGTCAGCTGGAAAACAGAGAAGTGCGCATTTTTGTGATGTTACCTGTCAGACTCCGAGTGTTGCTGAAAACTCCTGTGTGTATTTACAAGCCGGTTCTTTCTCACTCCAGAAAGCGACTTCCAAGAAACACTTTATATACCGTGTCGTTCAGGACTTGACCTTGGGAGTCTGGGCACAGCACACAGGGTTGCCAGGCTTGGCTCTAGTCTCCCTGAAAACCCTGTCAAATGTCTGCGGACAAGTGCTGCAGCGGAGTTGCGGGGCAGGGATCAGAAACTCCAAACTGCTGAAACAAATCTCCAGGAAGAGAATCTTGTGCAGGTTCCCTCCATTAGCTCCTTTCTCATGGGATTTACACCAGGGCAAGGGGAGGAGAAGAAAGCTGAGCCCCACACTTTAAAGCTGCTCCGTAGAATTAATTGTTTTGACTGACACAGCTGAGTCAGGCGAAATGAATGAAAGGTCAAATATAAGGTAATGCTTCTGTTGCCATACGGAATAAAAGCAAGGCTTAATTTACATACTAATGTCTGACCTCAATACATTAATTTCTCTAATTCCGCAGTTCATGACAGATCTCTCTTTAGAAATGATCAGCTGTGGAAAAAATATTAACTGCATCTTTAAAAAAGAATTTCAATTTTAATAAAGCTTATGGAAACGACATCTAAGTCTACTTATATTTTATACATGATTACTAATTTATTAATGTTTCCTCCATCTATGTTCTATCCGTTTCATTCTGACAGGCCTTAATCTTTATGCAAATACAAGTTGCTAAGGGACAAACAAATTTGCAACTACTAATTAAAGGCTTCAAAATTCGACGCATTTTTTGTGTACTTGTATAGAAAATTTAGCTGTCAAGTTCAGAGTAAAATTGGGTAAGAATTGCAATATTAATATTTCTAAGAATGCTCACTCGATATATTTAATATTTAGGGCATTGCTAGAAGTATAAATTAAGCAATTTTGGTATCAGCTGACAACTGCTTACCTAATAAAAGAAAATATTATGTTCTGGATTCTGAAGCTATAATTATTCCCTCAGCTGAGCCTCTATTCTCAAGGCAAGGACTATGTTAACATAGTTAAAAGCAAAGAATATTTTGCATGACAAATCTTTCTATCCACCCATTTATCACCACAGTATACGGACCTCCCAAGAAACAGAGGCGTGTTTGGAGTTACTGGAGCGTGCAGGTAGGAAATACATTCGTGTGCTCATTCGCAGAAATCTATCATTTAGGAAACAGTTAAGTCAAAGCCAGAACAGTGTCTCTGCATTATCAACCATTCATGAGTTTTCTTTAATGAACTAATCCCGTCACTTTTATTAACAGACAGAGACTTCTAGCACTCAGTACAGGACAGCCAGAAGTTTCATAGTCTGACTGTATGTTGGGCGAATAATCAGCATCTTTTGTTTTATAACCGGCCACTTGTGAGTTTCATTTGAAAAAACTGAATATTCATCTCCTCTTCACCCTCTGGCAAAGTAAACGTCAATAGCACTAGCATTTCCTTCTTTCTAAAGAATAATAAAGTTGCACAAAGATTAAAGTATTCAAAGAATATTAAACCCCACAGAGCAAGAGAATTTTGAAGTTATGTTAGAAACATTACTGCTCTTACGTAGAGTTTATTCAACATTTCGAGAATGCTTTGAGGCAGTCAGAGCAACCGCAGCAAAGAGTCCATATTTCAAAGAGCAGAATCAATCACATTAAAAAATCAGGATTGATAATCACCATGTTGTTGGCAGACAACTAACTTCACATCAGACGAAATACATTTTGAAAATGCAGCAGCTGTTCCGTCTCCTGGAAGCAGAAAGTGCTGAAAGCAGTTAGAATTTCCATCTCTCGCTAAGAAAAAAGAATCCATATCTCAAAGAAATAAAGCAGTTAAATCACCTCACTTAGATTTTAACCTTATCGTGAGCACGACTTTGCCTGCACCTACAAAGCCTAAGACTGCATTCACTCTGGAAGGGTGAAAGAAACGGGGCACACTATGTTTCTGAGAGCTGGCAAACATATTTTAGGTGAATCCAAGGGTAAATTAAAAGCGTACTCCATAGCCTTGCCATTCGCTTAAAAACAACAAAATAATTTATCAGATTCTTGAAGAAGTTAAATTGAAGCCCCTGCAGTCTGTCATCAACAATCGCAGTAGCTCTCACACACAGCATCTGCGACTTGCAGGCTTTCCATTTTCTGTCCCGAGAGTGTTATTTGTTTACCACGTGTCACACTCGAAGCTCCACAGACATCAGTCCCCTTTCTGAGAAGAATGGTTCGCTGCCTCTTCAGATTGGGAAGATTTATTATAAAAACAAAACACTTCTCATTAAAGATTAAATAGCTCTTGAAAGAAAACAGAAAGACTCTGAAAGTTTGCCACCTTAACACGTTGTTAATGCGTCTTTCCAAGATTTAGAAACTTAATGTGGATCCTGACTTGCTCCACACCAAGGGCACAAAGTGGTGAGTGAGAATATTACTGACATTTTTATATCACATGCTGAGAAGACTCCACTTCAAACTCAAAACCTAAGACAAACTAATGTGCTGTCCTACACATATGGTCTAGGAAGGAATGCAGTTTGTACTGGGAAACAATCAGCAATGATATCCTCACTGCAGTTATCAACAGGTATTATTCAAGGATTAACGCTTCCCCTTCATAGGAGTCGTACAGAGTCTTTCCTGGCTGCATTGTGCATCGATCAGAGGAATTTCTGAAACAGGAGACGATGCAGAGGCACACTGTGCTCAACTTCCCACTCCAACCCTCAGAAATATGGTCATTTCTGTTCACTCCTTGATGATACCAATTCAAGATGCCATTGTCTACTATTATATGGAGAATGATACAAAAAGAATAGCTTCCAATATTCTGTAATATAAATAAACTTTCAGACTCCATTTAAAAAAAAAAATAATTTAAAAATCACCACGTGGACAACAGCTAACACCACTGCAACCATCCATAAAATACCAGAGCATAAGGAACAAGAGAGATTTACATCCTTCCCTTGACAACATAGCTGAGGGATGTCAGATGACCCAGCCAGAGAAACCACTGCTTCAGAGAAACCTGAAAAGCCCAGAAGTCGAGTCCCTCAGTTATCTGAAAAAATCTATTCCAAAATTATGGAGAATTTATCTGCCCTGATTAAGAAGTGAGGATTTGTTCCACTATCCTTTAAAAAAAATTATTCTCCTAGACAATTTAGGTGCTGTGATCTTAGTATTTTCCAGATCGGAAAGGGCTTCATTTTAGGGTGTTTTAGAAAGAAACATGTATGAAAAGAAGTGTTTAGGTTTTCAACAAGCCTGTTACACAGATCAGAAGTCAGAAAGGCTGCGTTAATTCCCCTGTATTTTCAACTAAATCTCAATCCAATAAACGATTTCAAACCTGATATCCAACACTGTAAGTGTTCACCAGTGATGCTGTGATTAAATCTAGTTTCATTAAACTCCTACCTTACTAGGTGATGACAGAATCAGTACGGCAGCACACCAGAGAGAAGAGCCATCCTTTGGAGATATGAAACAGATACTGCACACCTGGGATAAGCATCCGACTGGATGTAATAGCTGCACTTGCGCTCTGTTTTTATTTCTATAGCACTCCCTAATACATAGTTTAAATCATTAAAGTGAGGATGTGCACTCAGGGAGTCTCAGGCACAATGTGCTGGGGAAAAAAAAAAAAATCGTTATTTCCTAATTATTAATTAAGCTTCTTTATTTCCAACTTTCTCTTTTTAAGAATAATGGTAATTATCAGTCTGCACTAGCTGAAGATTTATTACTCTTAATGTAAGTAATAAGCAGAGAATGCTTATGCTATTACCTGCCATCTAAGTGCTGCAGAAAATACGGCATTACTATAATGAAATAATGGATAAGCAATGCAAAACATGCATTGAAAGACTCCGTTCCATTGTAGCAAAAAATTATTATGGAACAACGATCATTAAATATGGTCCCCAATACTTTATTTTTTTTGTGGAAGTAGCTTTTATTATTCCTAGTAGATTTATTTGTGTTCACTACTTGCTTTTAAGGTACTTACGTGCCTCATTATTTCTGCAGAGTTTCCTTTGTTTCTTTAGAAAAGTGTGCCTTAAAAATGAAGTAATACGTGATACTGCAAAGGCAAACCGGTTGTAAAGCCTGATAATATACCGAAGCCAACATTAATTAGACCACCAAGTGTCTTACGGTAGAACAGAAAAAAAAACTAAACCCCATGGTATTTCTTCCCGTGTGGAAATTATTCTTAGAAAGCAGTCGTGATTATGCTGGGGTAGAAAAGGAGCTTTACCCTGTCATCCAATGGAGTAGAAAGCAGCAGTGCAATTGCATTTTATCAGCAGTAATCCTCCTGTTAGCGCTGCTGAATTCTACATACACAAAATAACACTACTGCTGGTAAGTCATGTGGCTTTATGCTTTCATTTTGTGGCAACTGGGTGCTAGGCAGTTTCATTGCTTTCTAATTTTTTCAGAGACTAGAGACCAATTATTACTTAAAAATAAGCCAATCATGTCTCCTGCTAAAAGATGACTAGCAGCAGAAGTTAAATTATAGAGAACATCACTGCCCCCAATACATTAATTTGTGTCACTCTGTCACTGTAAAAATTTACAGAAGATATAATCTCTTTGAAGGGGGATCAAGTCATAGAAAATACGAGCCTAGTTTTAAATAGAATTTTAATTTTAATGAAAGCTTCAGGGAATGATGTTTATGCTGCTTATCTTTCATACCTGGTGATTAAGTTAATTTATACTTAATGGAAGAGGATATTTCTAATCCCCAGACAGGCTCAACATCTGTCTGTGACTATGTTTTTGGAAGCCTTAAGCTGCTTGTGATTGATGTAATAAAACCAGGATCCTACAGAACTGACACCTGAAGGATATCTGTAAGAGAGAAAATGTTATTTTTCTGTTCAGTGCCTGTGCTTAAGTGAAGCCAAAATCCCAAGCACTTAATTTTGCTGTCCCTTAAAAACTCGCTTTGCGCTCCCTCGTCATTATTATGTGAGTATAAACAGGGGAATAAGCAAACAGTTCTCAGACATGGTTATGATCTAATATTCATACACATTATGTGCAGTATGTGAGAACACGTAACTTTCTGATGGCCTGAAGCTGATGAGAATAATAAAGCTCCTGCAAAAAAGTCGGAGAAATAATCTCCATTCCTCCTTCATTTCTCATTCCACGTCTATTGAAGACCCAATGCTAGCAAAATAAATGCTTGCACTTACCCTATAGTTACAACAGAAAAAAGTCTTGAAAAGTAAACATCTTGCCAGGAAAAAATATCAGTTTCAACTTTGTCCCAACAAATCAAAGTATTCGTGTAGAAGGAAGAGAAAACAAACCAAAAAAAAAAAAAAAAAGATTTCCAGCTGTTATGTATATCTGTGTTATTTTAAAGTGATGCTCTTCCAGAGAGGAAAGCAGTTACCAGATTATTACAAAGCACTCCATCAGTACTATAACACACTGGAAAAATCTACAGAAGTTGAAAGCAACAGAGAATGGAAGGAGGAAGACCTAGAAGGTGAAAGGAAGTTAAGCAGCAAAAGAAAAACAAAAAAAACCCCAAAACTGCAGCTTCTGAAAAGGGGTAAGAGTGCCCGCAGTTGCCCCAGTAACTCCCTGGAACAACCAGCATTTACATCTCACCCAGTAAAGCTGGGAACACGTTAAAGGACTGCAGTAATATTTAAACTCCAGTACTCGACCGAGTGTCTGTAACAATGTCTGACATGCCTTGCTGCAGTTCCCTCAGGCCTAAACCCCCTCGGTATATTAAAAATATCAAATATCTTATTACCCATATATCTTTATATTAGCTTGTTAGTATAAATTATAGATTTTTCTCTCCAGTAAATCAGTGGAACACTTAAAACACGAGCAGTACAAGCCGGACCCGTTTCGTGGCTCTGTTCTCTGACATCCTTGGCCCACAGCCGTTGACTGGGCCCATGCTGGCCCAAGGAGTGGGAAAAGGCAGCCCAGAGCCCTGCTCACCTAAGGCAGGCTCCAGAGCTCCAGCTAAGGGGGCACCACACCACCCCAGGCCAAGCGCCGAGCACTGAACCCACTTCCACCCGCCCCAGGGAAGCACAGTCAAGTTTGCTTTCACAAATGAAGAACCTGCGCTTAAAACTCTGGCACCTTCTGGCCACTGAATTAATCTAAGAAACAATTTCCATTTAAGTGTCCATGTGTAAAAGTCTAGTTAACAGGAAATTCTTACATTTCCCTATTCTATCAGGTTTTATCAGGGAATCTCTATCTTAGTCACATCTCCCTGTCTTCTACTCCTGTGGTCCCTTAAGTTCATTTTGCTTCTCCCTCCTCTACAGATCGTCACAAAATTTATATATTTTACAGGACATACTTGTTCAGAAACTACCAAGTCTCTCATCCCTCTGTTTTTAGTATTTTCTCGGGAAGAAAAAAGGCCCTACATCACATTTTGATATCCCACTCCAGAAGTTATTTGAGTAAATAAAAACCTAGCTATCCTTCATTTTATTTTAAAGGATGAAAAGGAATTAAGATCTCAGCAACTTCAATTGAAAAAAATTAACGACTGCATGCAAAAATCAGCAAAATTAAATTTGCAATAAGAAACAGGATCCTTTCTATCTCCCTCTGAGTATCTTAACAGGTCTACTCAAAACCTTTTAAAAGCAAGAGAGCTTTTTCAAAACAAAGAAACTCTTCAGACCGAAAACCTCATTCAAACAGCATTGTCTCATTGCTAATATTTAGAAACATCTAAAAATCGTGCTGAAAAAAAACGCTTCCATTAAAATTCCCATTTTAATTACTTCTTCAGTGCTCCCTCCAAATCATGCATCCAAGCCTGTGAAACACTTTTTGCAGCCAATGGAAAGTCCTATCAGTTACTTCAGTCCATAAAAAAAAAAGGATGGAGCGTGTTTTGTTCAGACTAACAGTACCAAAATTGGGCTTCCATGTTACAGCACAGTGAATTAATGGTTTGCATCAAATTAAAATACGTAAATGAATCGTGTTATTTCTTATAACGACGTGGGGTAATTAGATTATTTGCTCTATAATTCACAGCTGCACCAGGGCTGACAACTATTTGTTATCAGTTCTCCCATTCTTAACCGTGACATCTAAATACATTGCAAATAAATAATTCTTAGAATGCATGTGCATGGAAGAACTTTCCACTTGTATTCAGGGATATAATCCATGCCTATGCATTCATTTATTCCACTTTACTGTTACCTTAATAGAACACTTAACGTGGCCCAGGAGCCCTACTCCACAGAAATTGTTTCTTTTATTAGTAAGGTGATGTACTTTAGTATGCCCTTGGCTGATTGATTTGTTATAACATCATCGAGGTTGCGTGAAATCTTGGGTTTTTAAATCAATTTGTTCGTGGGCTGTGCCGTTCCTAAGAGAACATGAAGTACAGTCACATGAAGAACTTAAAGATGTAACTGGAAACCGAGTATTCAAGGCTCACTCCACAGATTTCGTGCAATCAGAACTATCCCAGTTGGCCACAGTTTCAGGTGCACATCGCATACAGACTGGAGAGACGGCAAGGACACAGGTACAAAAGAAGAGATTTTTATAGCTTATACAAAAATACACATAGGCATGCTGAATATACAGATATATATACACACAAATACATACTATATACACCACAATTTCTCTTCATAGTAAATAGTTGGTACACTTACTTTATGAAAACTACCTGGTGAGAAGTAATTTAGTATCAGAAAGATTACAGAGAATTAGAAGTTACTGAATTTTATATTACAGACCAACTGGAAAAATTAATTTAAGAGCAGAATTGATTCTCTGCAGCACAAACACAGATTCAAGAAGGTAAAAAAGGGGAAAAAATGTCAAATTAAACAAAGGTACATCCTTAATTTTAGACAAGGCAATTAAGCTAACATTCTGAAAAACAAATTTTATTCAAGAAGTATTTAACTGCAGGTTAATAATGGACATTTTGTCACATACAAAAGCCATGAAAAAGCTCTATACTGAAGAGTGCAGCTGAAACACTACTCCTGCAGGAAGTCAAGATACCACCCAAAAACTAGATTATGTTAGCAAACTATGGGGTAAGGAGAGGTGAAGATTATTTTGCTGATAGCAGAAACTCAGCTCAGATGATTAGCATATTGACGTGTCAGGAAAAAACCAATTTGCACTCAAGCCTAACTACTAATCACCTTCCCTGTATGAACATGCAAATTCAGTGAACTCTCTTGGACAGACAAAGCATGCAGATGTTGCCTCTGGCCCATACTTCAAGAAAAGGAAAAGAAGTATTTTTAACTTAAAAATATAACAGGTTTCTTGTATTGAAAACTAAAGAGGACATTATAGCAAATGCAAAGAAAGAATCACAGAATGCTTTGGGCTGGAAGGGACCTTAAAGCCCATCCAGTCCCACCCCCTGCCCCAGGCAGGGCCACCTTCCCCCAGCCCAGGTTGCCCAAAGCCCCGTCCAACCTGGCCTTGAACCCTTCCAGAGAGGGGACAGCCACAGCTCCTCTGGGCAGCCTGTGCCAGGGCCTCACCCCCCTCACAGGGAACAATTTCTGCCTTAGATCTCATCTAAATCTGCCCTCTTAGTTTAAAGCCGTCACCCCTTGTCCTACCCCTACCCCCCTGATCCAGAGTCCCTCCCCCTTTCCTGCAGCCCCTTTCAGCCCTGGGGGCCGCTCTAAGGTCTCTCTGGAGCCTTCTCTTCTCCAGCTGAACCCCCCAACTCTCCCAGCCTGTCCTCACAGGGGGGGGTCCAGCCTCCCCAGCATCTCCGTGGCCTCCTCTGGCCCTGCTGGAGCAGGTCCGTGTCCTTCTGCTGTTGGTGCCCCAGAGCCGGACCCAGCCCTGCAGGGGGGTCTCTCAGAGCGGAGCAGAGGGGGAGAATCCCCCCCTCGGCTCCTGCCCACACTGCTCTGGGCGCAGCCCAGGACACACTTGGCTTTCTGGGCTGCCAGCACACGTTGCTGGCTCACAGTCAGTTTTCCACCCACTAACCCCCCCAAGGCCTCCTTGGGGCAGCTCTCCAGCCTGTGTTTGTGCTTGGGATTGCCCCGACCTGTGCTCAGGACCTTGCACTTGGCCTTGTTGAACTCCATAAAGTTCACTGGGTCCCACCTCTGCAGCCTGTCCAGGTCCCTCTGGACGGCACATCCCTTCCCTCAGCGTGTCGACCGCACCACATGGCTCGGTGTCAGCGGGGAACTTGCTGAGAGTCCCTCAATCCCACTGTCCATGTCATCAGCAAAGACCTTAAACAGCGCTGGTCCCAGCCCCGACCCTGAGGAGCAGCACTTGTCACTGCTCTCCACTCAAACATGAAGAACTGACTGCAACTCCTTGAGTGTGGCCATCCAGCCAATTCCTTACCCACCGAGTGGTCCGCCCGTCAAATCCACGTCTCTCCAATTTCAAGTCAAGGATGTCATGCAGAACAGTGTCAAAAGAAAGATGTAGTACTATCTCTTAAGAAGGTACTTTAAAAAATAAAGCAGCTTCCTTAACAAAGGAAACAACTGCTCATTTTCCTCCTCTTCTTTGCACTAGACAGGCTGCAATTAATGCAGTCTAGCAGAGGAAGAGAGGAGATAGCATTTGTAGAATGAGTAGAGAAGACAGGGAATAAACTTACTTTCTTTCCCTATATGAGGAACAAATTAGATTTCAATTAAATCAATTTTATTAGCAGAAAATTACTTCCTTGTGTGGAGTGTTGCTGAACAGTGTTTTCTGGTTAGACAGCATGCTAAGCCATGTTGTCCTCTGCCCTGGCACTCTTTTCAGTGGATTCACTAGGCACAAATACATGTGTTTAGCTTTTATTACATGACAGTTTTTCAAGTTAAGAGTTAGTCCAGATTAACACTCTTTGACAATATGTGTTGCAGTTTCAGAGCTGGATGGATGCCTAGATCACTGAGGCAGAGAAGCCCCAAACAACGTGAGCCAAAGTAGTGAAAATTATTTGGAAATTAAGCCCTGTTCAACACAAACCCACTAACCCTTTTCAGGCTGAAGAGATGTCAGCCTTGGAGGCTACATATGAGAAGTCCTGAATGGTGGGAATAACATCAAGTACTGCTCTACCATTTATTTGTGCAAGCCTGTTTACTTCTGAGGTAAAAGGCAAAGTTGAATGGCCTTAACAACTACAGTAATTGACTCTCTCAAAGGTACGGAGAGCTAACTCCACAAACCACTCAAGTATGCACTTAAGTACTTGATGAATAAGGTCAAAATTGCTGTTTGTTTTATATCCTAGCCAAAGTAACCTAGGCAAATTTCTGACCGTGCTTAATGTGACTTGTCACTGGTTCCACCTGAAGCTTGCCACCAGCAACGGCAAGATACAGCAAACATCCGTATGCAACAAAGCTCCCAGGGATGCTTTGAAGTATTGCCGAGTTTATGTTTAAAAAAAAACCCCGAAACAAAACAACACAAAAGAAGCTTACTTTGTCAGAATTCAGGAAAAGCAGGAGCACACACCAAAGGAGCTCCAACATCTATGCTGTCAGCTACGGAACGAGGCCCGAAGAGCCGCCGAGCGCCGCGCAGCCTTTATCAGGGCTTTTATTAGAGCTCCCTGCAGCCAGCGGGACTTGGGACTCCTCTTGCCCCAGTCATTGCTGCTGGCCACGAGGGATGCAAAACACAGCGTGCCTTAAGCCAGACTCTGTTACCATTAAGACTCACAATCCCTAAGCAATAACTGAATTCAAAGACGTATTCAGACCCACCGCCTCCACATTCATTTTTATGCCATTTGGAAGGAGACTAAGCAGCCACTCCACTTCATGCCCGACCTCCCTTCTTTTTGAGCAAACCTTGAAGATTACGGCAACTTCTGTGGCTGCACTACAAAGACTAGAGGAAAGTGACATATTCTGATAAAATCTTCCTTTTTTTCTGTATTTTATCACAAAAGTTTTCATTAAAGAATCATCATAAGAAGAAAAAAAAAGCAAAAAGACTTCTTAATGATCAACTTAAAATGTAATACGGTGTGACTATCTCAGAGATGTAATTGCCATAGCATGTTTTGATACATTAGAATGTTTGGAAAGTTCAGATTTTATGGAAACACTCTTGACAGGTCACATTCCTCAGTTTATTTCCAATCCTTCCTCTATTGCTCACTAGAAATTTTAGAGAGCAAAAAGAAATAGAAGAGATGTCAATAAAAAATGTAATTAGATTAGCTGCATCTCAAAACATTGTGATTCAAGTCTAATTGGACAAACTAGTCTCCATTTGCAATTTGATAACATAAAACCAGACTTAGGTTCACACCGGAGCTAGGGGCACTGCAGCATGCCAATTACTGCAAAAGCATACTACGGTTTTGGACCAATTAATTTCACAGTGCTGAAAATGAAACCTTTTAAAATTCTGCAACCCATATCAATTCTTGTCCATTAAATTTTTTAAATGAACTGGGCCTGTCATCAGCTTGCTTGCTTAGCATATTCTAAGCACTTCCAGCTGTCCCTCAATATGGGATCATTTCAAGAGATTCAAAATAAGACTGAATTTATTCTCTATGTGGAAGTTAAAATACAGTTTTTACGTTCAAGGCATTAGTGCTCAGAATACAATATATGAACAAACACGGACCAACCTGCAAAGCTCCACTATGAACAGCAGCACTTTTTGCAGTAGTGAAGGTTAAAACGGGAATCATTGTAAATTAATCTGTTGTCAAGCATGGGGTTACTTAGTGCTGTGTGCACTGCAGTGATATTCCCTAAGTTCTCCATTTTATTAGCAAAGGACTCTAAAATGAGAAGATGAAAATAATAATCAAATCATGACATTGAGAAAACCCCTTTTAAAATCCTAAGAATGCCCTAATGATCCTATGCAATGACTTTAAGCACTCTGTACGGGAGGATGTAAAAGAAAGAGATCCCTAATAACAATCAGGTTGGCAAAATGTGAAGAATGCCTTGCAAACCTTAGTAACCACCAGGGATATTTACTGAATTGTGTAGAATTTGACCTAGAGTCTTCCAGAGAAGAAAACTTAATCTTTTCTGTAATATTTTTATGTAACAACAATACATAAACTGACCTCATACACTACTAGGCATAGTAACGGGGCATATCCTGAACACTGTTAAGTTTAGAGAGACTGGCAATGCACGGGAGAAGCAAGGCATCAGCCTTTTTTCACAGAATGAAAATGGGAGCAGAAAGAAAATGTTTTGTCTAAAGGTCACCAAGTAAACTGGCTGAATCAGGAATGGAAATTGCATCTTTTATGTCCTAGTCCAGAGTTATTTTCACAAAACCGACCTTCCTGTAATGGTCTGACAGAGAAAAACATTGAAGCAAATTACTGAATTCCTACTGTATCTATGCTAGGGATGTGGTTTTAGCTATTTTTGATGAAGCATTATTATTGCTCATGTGTTTACACATTTTTAGCCCATTAAAACATTTCAGATTATGTGTGAAATACAGCAACTTATCCGACCATCTATCAGCAGATTTCCTTTTCTTTTCTACATTAGGACTACTGCCACAGCACATTCAAATTATTCATCGCTGTTCTGCACTCAGTATTTTGTTTTCTGTTGTAGTTAAACACTCTTGTAGCACTTTTCCTCTAAGTGGCTCTTAAACCCAATGTAGAACTATGAGTCAAGCACTTCCAGATCCTTCCCGTCCCTTCACAGAGGGACGTCTCACATGGTAGCTCTTCGAATTTCCGAAAGGGCCTGTCCTAACCAATAGGAGAAAGGTTAAAAGCTCTTAAGGATGAAGCAGATAACTGAAAAATCAAGAACAGAGAGCAAAGATCAAGGCACCTACAGAGTTTGCTTCACAGAACTGAACAGAGTAGTTGAGGCCAGTTCTTGAGCAGGATGAGAAATAGCAGGAGAAATAAATTCTCTCCAACTACAGAAAAGCAAAGTTAACGTTTCACTAATCTGAACTGAAGTAACATTGACAAACATCACATTTAAAAGTCTCCTCACATGTCTAACTCATCAAAAGCCGCATGGGCTAATGTAACAGACAAGAATTGATACTGAGGTTGGCAGATTGCCTGATGAAGGAATAAACCAAAAAGCCCTCTAGGAAAGAGAAAGGGTCTAATTCAATGTGCTTTCAAAGGGCTTTGGCAGAATGATCCTGAATATGAATGCTGGGTCATTTTGACTGATGGAGAAAAAAAATTGTGTCAGCCTCCAAAATGAACCAGAGTAGAAAGATCAATCTCAAGAAAGCCACACATATGAGTTTATACACTCTCGGGCTTGGAATAAAGAGGTGGTGCTTGAGAAGCATTTGAATAGCTGAAAACCTGACCGGCCTTCCAAGAGACTGGAAAGGGATACAAGAATCAGCCTAGAGCTCTAGCAGTTAGCTCAAAGTCAATTAGCAAATGGAAACCAAAATACTGATACTGCCATAGCGAGGTTTAGTACACAATTTTATAAGCACTAAACTCACCCCATATAATGCGACCTCACAACCCTGAGTAATGAATCCCTGCGGAACACGACGCAGTTACTCACAGAAGTGAAAACTAAGATATGTTACAACAAGACTGAAGAACAGTCATTATTTTCCAATCAGTGATAGCTGCAACACCAGTATTCTCCCATCCAGTCTCTCCATATATTTATACACCGAGGTTTTGACCCTCTTAAACCACCCCTGTCAGACAATCATAACCTTAAATATGTATAGTGAGATAAACACAGTAATCAATGGCAAGAATTACTTTATCATCCTAAAAATCTAGGATAATCATACTCTCAAGACATTTTTGCACAGTATGTTTTCTTATTTCCATTAAATGTGACACAAACATCAGGAGAGGTTATGAAACTGAATAAAAAATATCTGGAAAATAATTGGAATACAGCCACACAGGTGATTGACGACTTTTTTCTTCCTTCTTTAAGGAAGTACAAAATTGCTCCTCAATATCAAGAAATTAAGAAGAACATTGTGATTTAGAAAATGTCTTTGAAACGCGCAAAAGAGAAACAAGTCAAACTGACATATATTAATATTTACAGGGTGCTCTCTGAACAGAGTGACATTAGCCAATGTTCGCATGCTGATCTTGCAAAACTTTGAGAGAGACCACATTGGGGTTCCTCCTGCTCAGAGAATTAGTTAATCATATTTGACGTTTGCTAGAGCCACAGAATCCAGAAGAGAATCGTACCTGACATATTTTTAAAAGAAGAAAAAAAAAAAAAAATCAGAACATCACAAATAAATTTCAAGGCTGAATTCATTAGAAGAACACTGAAATGGTATGTACAGAGAATAGCACCCCAGAAAAGATAAACTAGCAGTGAAACAGCAATACCATAATAGGTAATAAAACAAAAGCACTTGTTTTTGTGGGCACAATGAATTGATGGGTTTTGTAACAGCCATAGATTAAATTACATTTCATTTCCAAAGTGTTTCAATTCTTTCTTCTGTCAATGGCTATTTCAGTGCTGAATAAAAGTGATTATATTACTTAGGGGGCTGCATCTTCATCGTCTCTAGAAAGTAAAAAGCAGATTTTACTCCATGAGCGATTCATATTTCTAATGACAAGCATGTCATAATACTACGCTTTCTTTGTCAAAAGAACAAGATGCTTATTTTCTGTCTTGAAATATGTAAATGTAAAGGATCATACTGGGACACTGAATAAACAAAAGCCACAAATATATAGAGAAGTCTCTTACTACTGCTGGATTAATTATCATTAATAAACCAGGGCACAAATATTTTTGACAGGATGGGAAAGCAGGTCATTAGCACCGATGACATGATATAAATGATCTTCCTTAAGACATTTAGAGCGGATCTGCTCCAAACGACTCTCGTGGCTTGCAGTTATACCCCCAAATAGTTTACATCTAACATCCAGTGGAGAATATACAGTATTTGCATACAAGACTGAGAATCCTTTTCGCTCCTCAAATCTATAGCAATTTTTAAAAAGAATAAATTGCTAACAAATAAACAAACTCTGAAACGAAACCATTTTACTACTATAAAGATTCAAAATCAGGCACAAAAAAAGCAGAAGTTTGTGGAGCCTTTTAAAATGGATTTTCTGTTGGAGTCACAATATAAACAATGATTTGCATCAGTGATTATCTTAATTAAACTGCTGTTTACATAAGTAACGCTGATTTACTTTAAATGTTGTTCGGTGTCATTAGACCATTCGTTTAATTGTGCAAATTTCCTTTAGCTGAAGTCTTCTCCCACCTTCAGTATGCTGTGAACAGCACCTCTGCTGCAAGTAAATCCAGAGGAAATTTAATATTGTACAAGCTTTATGCAAGTTTCTTTGTAGAAACACTACAGAGCACAGACCAACCCCTTACCTTATACTACTGCATGACACGGATTTCACTCTGAGTCGGGCATAAGCAACATGGTCAGAAAGTCTGGTTATTACAGACTTGGATAAAAATGCACACTGTGATCACTTCCCAGTAAAATTACCTTTCCCTATCTTATTTTACATTAGATTTCTCACTCAAGGAGGAATTCTCCCTCCTGAAGACACAGTGATCAGCTGGACAACCTGGTACTGAAGGTCTTCACTAGATCATAAATTCAAGTCATTGCTAAAATTAAAAAAAAAAAAAAAAAAAAAAAAAAGTAAGCTGGAAAAAAAACACCACAGTAATTCTGAAATTAGCAGTGACAGATGCTCCGAACAGAAATCAGGATTGCTGGCCATCACTACCCCCTGAATTCACTCTGTAGTAATGCTAGAAGAAAGTAAGCTTTGTTTGATAATATTTAACAGATTTACAGAGGAGTTTAAGAGTCCGTCTTTCCAAGAAACCAGCTCAGCCACAAATGATTGTGTTTGTTCCAGCATGTCATCAGCCTGGATGACTGCAATGATCTACTCAGGCCTTAAAATCCGTGAGAACAGTACTGCCACACAAACAAAATCAAAGATTTAGTATCTTTCATAGTATTTTATTAAATATTTTAATTTCTTAATAAGTAGAACTTGAGTTCTAAATTAAGAATGCCTAAGGAGAAGAGGACTAGTCCAGGAACCAATGCTCTATATTTTGACTCCTGCAAAATTTCATTAGGAAAAATAAAAACAAACAATCAAAAATCCTTTCTATAACATGCATTTTTAGCTGGATTTTTTCTTAAGAAGAAGAAAAGCAAAAAAGTAAAACAAAACACACAACATTTAGTTGATTATCTACCTTCATTTCAGAAAGGGGCTACCCAGGGTCTATTTGGTCAGGCAGAGCCAGACACCACTCACCCTCTGGGGTACAGAATGGCTTGAAAACAGCCTGACAAAGCAACCAGCAGAGCCACTTTCAGACCCTGCTCTTGAGAGGCTGCGAGCCACTGACACACCTCTTCACCCTGCAGAGCAGTACGTGACTCCAAATCTCTCTGTTAATAGTCACTTGGAAACTCTGCTGTTGTCAAACTTCGGCTACGAATGTGCTAACATAGAGGATTCAGAAGCAGCAAGGAAATTAATGCGGCAAAGGGGGATATTAACCTTTATAGGGATACCCACTGCCTTCAGGATCTTGACATGTAGAACAGGTCTTCTGCGTTTCCCTGGCAGGGCTTGTGTAGCATCAGGGAAAAGCTGGCGCTGTGCAGCACCCACCCTGCTCATCCCTCCCTAAAGCATCACACGGGCCTGTGGCACTTCTTATTCTATTTTAATTCCTTCTGTTCTTTGCATCACAGAGTAACACAAAGCCTGCCTTCGTCTCTACAACAGAAAAGATTTCCTCTTCTGTTGGAAAATGAGATTTTTCCTCAACAGAGATTAACAAAAAAAAAAATCTGCATGCATTTAAAGTTTCTCTTTAAACATGTTATATGACAAAATACTAACAACACACTTCAGTACTTAATGGCCAGGACAAATTCTTAAAACTAAGAAAAGATCAGCCATATTCTGTGCAACAGTAGCCACTAAGTATATTTAACCAAGGTCATTTGAACTTGGATCGCTACAGATTTTCAATGACTAATTATTGGCAGTGCCAAGATAAACACGTAAACATGTAAACACTGGAATTGTGTTGGAAAAATTAAGAGGTACGTATAGCATGATAAACTGATCTTACTCAATTTTATTGATTTTATTTCAATATTTTACATCACATGAAAGGAGGGAGGGAAAAAAAATAATCAAAACTCCACAAAGATGAAGAAAACTGAAACTAAATTTCTGAGGTATTATTATTCTTCCTCGATAATGAAGTACTTCAGGATGACTTCTAAAACTCACTCGCACTTAGATGCTTCATTTATTTCAATCTAGGACATAATTAGAGGGAAATCAAATCCATCTCCACAGCAGAATATTTACCTGAGATACAGCTCAGCGTGCTCAGTTATTTCCCATGTGTTCAAACTCAGTATTATATATATCATTAAAACTTTACTTAGATTAATGTCCATTACTTAATTAGCATCAAAACTAGAGTCCACGATGTTTGCTGCTGGTTGGCTGTCAGGACAGGAATGCTTTCAGATTTTTTTCTATTAATAGGCCAAATTTTGCCTTCCCTGCTGCCAGGTGCAATTAGACTAGAGTAAGTATTACAGTGGATAGCAAACTACTGGCCAGCTTTCTACCTCCAGTCAATTATTGTTATCTTTGTCCTGCAGAGAGAGGAATGAGGCTGTTTCTTTGCAGTTACAGGTGGGAGTGTTTGGAGAGGGAATGTGGGAGCACACATGAGAACCGGTTGAAATGCACTGAAACCAGTGAAAGCATTACAAAACCTTTGCTAGTGAAGACAGGGCAAAAGCAACTGGTGCTCAATTCCTCTCTTAAATGCTTTTACTTCGGTGTAAGTCTCCATAGGTGATCAGAATGGGGTTCTTTACTCAAGAAGTTCCACACACCATGCCCAGCTCAATAAAAAGTATTTGGAAGTGGAAGGGGTAAATCTCAGCTGAACGAGTGGGCAGTTGTCCCACGTGAGTTCCTGTATATCCACACAAAGTCATCAGAGTATTGCCCTTTGCAGCAAGAAACAGGATTGTCTTATGGAGACGACACACAGATATTCATCATCAAGATGCTCTGTTAACCAGATTATCCTGAAAAAAGCTGCACCACTGATCAATTCTTGCTGTGAAGAGCCAATGGTTTTTCTTATCACCAACTAATCCTGTTATAAATTATTTAATGCTCAAAATGTATCGGAGAAGAATCCTCAGTTGAATGAGCATTCCACACACACCAGCATTCTCCATGAATTCATTCCTAATTATCATTTGCCTTTTTTCCATAGCCAATATGTAGTTAATGAATGCCTGACATAACTTCAGCATTAAAAAAAAAAAAGACATGACTAGTTACATAATTACAGGTTAAAAAATGATCTTTTTTCAGCTCCATGCGCTGAAGTAATCTTAAAGGTGAAGGTTAAGTACAGGCAACACACACTACAGATTGCTTTGCAAGACATTCTGTACACTGACCACAGCAACCTCAACGTGTGGCACTGCCTCTGAAGGAATAGTTTGATTTTATAATAATATTAAAATAATACAGAACTTGTAACTATTATCAGTTATGTCTCATTCATGGGATTCTGTCTACAAAAGGACAACAAATTAACACTTGAAATCATTATAGAACATAAATAATACATTTAAGGATGCCACTAAATGTCAAGAGAAGAACAAAATCCATACCCTAGTATGGAGGCAGGGTTATCAGCAAGAATTTCTAGGAAAAAAAAAAAAAAAAAAAAAAATTCCCTTTCATGTCTCCAGGGAACTGCTTAAAACAAGGTGTTTCATCAAAAAAGAAGGTATTATTTCTCTCAGCCTGATCCCACCACAAGCATTTCTATGCAAGCTGCTTCAGGCAGTTCCTCTCATTTCTAGATCATAGATTTAACTATGTTTATTATCACAGATCAAGGAAGCAATTTCTAAATACAATATTCATACTTTTCAGCTCCAATGGGGCGATTCATTCAGAGTAATTTGTGACTTTCAAGCAAATTAATACACAAATTTACATCGCATGACTGCTTTGAATAAAAAGAGAGGCCTCAAGTAAAAACACGAATAAATAAATCTGAGTTACCAAGCTGTTTGCACTGGTTCTGAGTCAAAGGTAAGGTAATCCAGGGGAACTGATAAAGCCTGATTTACCATCAGTTTGTGGACCTTTTCAATTCCTTGAGCTAGAGCACCTGCACGGCTCTTTCCACACTTCTACCATCCCTGTAAGAAAGCAGCACGTGAAGTGGCCAGTGCTGAGCTGTGAGAACACAATTTGGTGGACTTGCTGCTACTAAACAGAAAGTATAACAAATTGTTTTTTTCCCTGACCTCCTCTTGACAGATCCACAAATCTGAGTTCTCTTCTTGTACCACACCACCAATTAATAACCTACAAGCTTTTTTGAATGAGTTAACACTGTGGATGCAAAAAGTCACACGTACACTTGGGAACTCATCATCCTGGCTAAACTACCATAACTGAGAAAAAATATTTCACTTTTATAATTACTGCAAGGCATTGATGCAAAAAACAAAGTCAACACACTTACTGGAGATCTTTTCTCTTTTTTTTATGAGGGTCCACTAGACGAAGAGTGTCTCTGATAACAGCTACTTTCACTTCTTCATCAACAGGGCTTGGGACATTTTCAAATACTCCAGGAGAAAGCTTTAAATTATAAAGGGATACAATATTCAGTAGAGAACTAAGCATTATTTATTCCACATTTGCTCAAACTTCATGCATGTCATTTATGTTTTAAATACACAATGATGAATTACAAAACACTTCTTAAAGGATACACAAATAACATTTCCAGTATGATATTACAACAATTTTTGGCAAGTTTCTCTAGTAAATGGAAATATTAAAAAAAAAGGATTGTTGCCAATGTTACCATTTATATTATGTATACAAACATGAAAAAAAAAAATTATTAGCAATCCCCTAAACACAATTAAGTCAACTGCAGGGGATGATGAATAAAGGTATTTACGAGAAAGACGATGGAGAGCTTTCACGATTCAAATAAATCATACTTCCACTGTATAAGATTAGCAATGATTTCAAAGCAGAAAATTACAGAAAACCTTGGAGGTTTCATATTAGCAGACAGCTTTCATCTTTCAAACAAGGAAAAGACCAGAAAAATGAACCTAAACAATTTCATTCCGAAATCCCTATCACGTTGAGAGGTCTTACCTCTTGCTCGTGTTCTATTCTCATGCTGGGGTTTGCATTTACTTCTAGTAACATGGGCTTCAAGTTTTTCATCAGGAGAATGTCAAACCCTAAAATCTGTGCATAACAAGCAATGGGTTACTTCAGCTCCACTCAAGTGTCCTAGAGGATGCAATGCTCATCCATATGTCAATGTTCAGGAAGAAGAAACATTTGAGGGACAAAAGAGAAACATGCTATATTGCTAAATAATTAGAGAAACTACTTGTCTTCAATACTAATAGCTACTTTCACAACCCCCATCTCTAAATGCTGCATCTGTCAACACAGAATCTTAGCACCTATGACAGGTGGGTCTTAAAACTGCCATCACCACAGCTGCACTGAGAAGCTGCAAAGCTTCATAGTTACAACATCCCAAAGATGGAAACTGGAGTGAATGCTTCTAACTAACGAGTGATACCCACTGAAAATTCTCCGTATGCATTTATGGTGAATAGTAATATAGGTCAGGAGACTCAGATCTGTAAGATAAAACTTGGGTAAAGAGAACCTAAGCTCTGAGCTCACACAACGCTATTCAGTGTATGCACTGCGCCCAACCAGTGATCAGCAACATAGAGAAAGCTTTTAGAAAAGGAATTAAACATCCAGAAAACTAATCCATATACAGAAATAACTGCATTCCTGACAGAAATTCCAACCTACCTGGAAGCAAGTTGGCCCAGGCTTTCCTGCTGGTATGTCAGACTGATAGTAAACTTTCAATTCTGGTGTCAGTGCAATAATTGTTTTAATCACCAGAGAAATGATATCTGACCACAGCTTTTTGACATCGGCTCCTCTGGAAGACAGTCTGCACAGAATGCTTGAAAAAGTCCTCTTGCTGCCAGTGTTTACACTGTCAGAATGGATGAAATTCCCGCTATGGATATTTAGTGAATAGTTGGTTAAGTGCATAAAAACCTGGTGCAAATTTTTTAGAGTGGGTTCTTGATAGGGCTCTGTACAAAATCTAGAAAGTCCATCTTTGGCTATATAAATCTCTAAGGGCTCTAAAGACTTCAGTAAGACATAAAGACGAATATCAAATTTCAGTTTGTCAACAAGCAGTGGCTTGCAAATATATTCCTGGACCACAGCTGGCCGGCTCTGGATGCTTCCTGTCAGTCTGATGTCACTTGGGTCTTTAATGAGGTAGATTCCATCCCCCTGGCACCCTCCATCAGGTTTTACAATAAAAGTGGGCTTCCAGGATGGATCACTGTCTTTCATCATACGAACCTAGAAGGAAAAGAATTATACTGAAAGACCCTAACAGGGCGGGGGAGAGAAGGACTATGAAAGCCAACAAATTTTATTCATTAAAAAAACCCAAACCGCTATGACATCACTATAGTAGTAAACATTGTGCAAAAAGGTAGAAGGTAAACAGTGCTGACAAGCACAAAGACAAACAAAAAAGCATGAGTAGGGAATGACTAGTAAAGACAAAGGCTCATTTTATTTAAGAAGCCATTGTTTACAATTTCAGGAACTTTTTAATGTTATGTACCAGTTTACAGAATGAAATGCTGTCTATGTCACAAGATCCATTTTATTAGTCACTATACGAAACTGCAGTTAAGCTTTCGTGCTGCATTTTGAACAACTACTGACCATGATAATCATTAACCTGAGGAAAGGCACCTTATTTATTGAGGTATGAATGCAGACAAACAGAAGAGAAAGTAAAAATTTGGCACTGATAATACCTTTTTCCACCACTGAATATTTTTCACAATCAGATACGCAGTGTTAATAGAATTAGGGAATATTGAGCCATGTACAGATATGAAGCAAATACCACAGATTTACTAACCAAAGCATAGAGCTTATGCCTCAGTTGCTACCTACCACCACTCCCCGAAACAAAGGGTTTTCTAAATTATACTGGAATTCCCATAAGGTCTAACATGCATTGACTACTGTTCTATCCAATGCAAAATAAAGAAAATTCTATCACAATTTCAACAACTCTTCTCAGTGGCTTTGATCTGTATTGGAAAGATCTGCTCGTAGCACATGACAATTCAGACACTTTCTTTAGATGTACCTCGTGTTGGGAAGAAAGTTGCCGGAGAATCTGACGGTGCCTAGTACCAAATCAAAAACTTTAGATTAATCTACAGAGCGCTCCATGCCTGGCCTGCTGTTGCCTCACGCTAGTGCACACATTCAGTCTGCGTTCAGGCGTTCACCACTGCTGGGCTGGTTCAGCGTGAAACACAGTGCGCTCTAGTGTACAAGCTCGCAAACAGCCAACACCAAAATCTAAGTGGCATAACGCATTTTAACATAAAAAAACGCCTAAAAAAGTCACTACACAAGATACATTTTGTTTCTTTCACAGATAAATGCTTCCAGTCTGCAGATTTCTTAAAAACTTATGTCAAATACTCTTTACTGCTAACAAGTTAAATTAAGAGAATCATTCTGGAAAACGTTTTGTTCAAAAGACACATACTGACAATTGAACGTACTAAGTATGGGGTGATGGGAGATGCCCCCACTAGAAAGGAAACAGCAGGTAAGAAATCCTGACATCTACTAACACTCTGTGAGCATGTGTATAACAATCATCAAGAAACAGAAACAGCAAGAAAAAAAAATATTAAAAAAGGAAAAAAAAGGTTAGCAAACCAGTACCCTTCAGTATCAGTTTCTTTCCATTGTTTCTAGCGTCTTGACATGCAAGATCTCTGTTTGTTAAAGTCAACTTTAATACTTTGTAAGAATGTCACTGGAGGACTATATGACCTATTTCTGTATTGTTTACAGCAGCACAGACCTCAATACTCATGTATCCAGTTCTCTCGCTGCTCTGTAGATATCCATGAGTACAAGATAAACCATTATACCCGTATCTTGAGGGTTTTTTTTCCAAACTGTGCCCTAGATTCTTGGGGCATATAAGGGAAATGGTTTACCACAAATAGAAATGATGGTAACAGTGATGGGGAAGTTTGTCAGAACTTAACTGTCCTACAGGATCTCAGATGTGACCTTAGTAAAATGAAACATAAAATATAGAGAATTATAGGATTAGAGAGAGGTGTATGCATCCTCACACAAAAAGTAAGAATAAAAAAGAAAAAAAGAAAGATTAAAACTCAGATCTAGATTCAAATGTCTCAAATTCAGAAGTGAGTTGAATCGGAACGTTTTGCTCTATCCCACTGTCATTTCTACATACTGACATCAGCAGCTTGATTTCTGGACCATAAACAGAGCTTGGCACTATAACAGACAACAGCCTTTTATAGAAACTAGCTTCTTGAAAGCAACAATAAATATCTTTGGAATTTTTGGTTTTAACAAGCTAATGGGAGTAATATTCAAAAGTATAGGAAAAAAAAAAAAAAAGGGAAATGCCCATTTTTCTTTCCTAAAGAATCAGTTATTTTATCTGTAAGAAAATGAGATAATCCCACCTGGAACAGACTGTTAACAGTTGGCAGTCCAAAACATGATGATTGTAATAAGGTTGTTTTGGCCTTTGAACATGTTGAACTGCTCCATTCATTTAGCAGGGACCGTTTGGAGGTTAATGCCATTCCCAACTGGATACAGCGAGTCAGAATTAAACATGGCACCAATAACTAACCGTTGGATTCAAATCTGCACTTTTGTAAACGGCATATATTCACTCAAAACCCTCTCAGAAAAAAAAAAAAAATCAATCTTTTTAGCTAAAAGAGCAATTGCACCATCTAAATTGCCTACAAAGCTCGCATTCCCAAGAAGCAAACTAAACTTTGCAAGCTTCGATGCATTTTATTTGAGGAGGAAAAATATCAAGACGACAGTAACTAGGTCACTGTAAGGGCCTGACACATCTGCTGAATATCAGATCTTTCATGTTACATGCCTATCTCCCACTGCCTAAATCAATTTTAATTTATTACTTGTATAGCAAAAGTAAGAACGGCAGAGATTTGGATGCTTCAATTAGTAGAAGTGAAATTGAGAAAGAAAGAAGTCAGGAAGGATTTAGAGTTATCTTAGATTAATTTTTAAAATTATTCATAAAATATGGCATGTTTTACAGGATGTAGCAAGGAAAGAATGCGAGTACATTTAAGCTAGTGAGTTAACATGTCTCAGTCTTCAGAGGCATAGAGGAAAAAAGCAGCTACCTGAGGTACAGGCTGACTGAAGACCCGTCTGCCGCCGCTCCCAGTCCGTCAGCACCAGTGGTGCCCACTGCTGTCGGAAGCTGTTTGGCAACTGGAGTGTGAATGTAGTGATCCAACTGGCACACACCAAGAACAAAAAAGAAAACCCAAGGGAAGTGGCATTAATTGGCAATGGGTTTGGAGGTGCAGGACTGAGCAAGCAGTGGAAAATGAACAGCTGCATTGCCCTCTCAAGCAGCCCTTTAAGTTCATGGTAAAGCAACAGGACCTGCGTGAGGAAGCCTCTGCAGCTCCCCCAGCTCTATCACTCTCCTCTGCATGTAAAGTCCCTGTAGGTGTATATACAGTAGCACTGCATTCACAAATATTCAGGAGGAAAGAAATGATTACAGCACAAATTGTAATTTATCAAAAAGCAACTATAAAATCCAGCTTTCAGTGAAGAGATGCTGAAGGACTGTAGCTCATGAAACTCCTACCAGCTGTGGCACAGGGAACCCTAACAAAGGCAGGATGCGGATGCAAGCTAACATGTTTATCACCTACTCATGGGATCCAGAAGAACAAAGCACTTAGAATCTCTTCTTTCCAAAATGGAGGGATGTCACAGCACAGATCGCTCTTTTCTCGCATTCACACATTTTACAGCACCAGACCCGTAGCTGCTGTTCCCTCCGTTCAGCCAGACATGTGCTGAAGGAAGCCAGTGATCTGGTTTTACGCAGGCCTGCAGCTCGCCAGCAACAACTGGAGATTGACTTTAAGAAGCCTCAGGATACAATCTAACAAAGGAAAAAACAATCATTTGCCACCATCAGCCCTGGCACTGCAGCATGAAAGAGAAACAACTAGCGCATGGGCAAAGGCTGAGCAGCACTCAGACCATGGGGGTTTCTGGACAGCACCCGCTGCTCTGACTGCATTCATCTGTTGACTCATGTGAGAGGCCCAGCTCTGCTCGTGGTGACATTCCCAAGGCCTGAAGGACTTCTGGCTCCATCCCATCCAGTTATTTATTTCATTGAGAATCACACTGCTAAAAACCTTCCTACTAACTACAGCAGAAATTCAAGATCCGTTATTTAGACTAGGATTTTTCTCATGGACAAGTGGCACACTAACTCAATGAGATCCTTCTTCAAAATAGGCCAGTTTGAAGGATAAAACGTCCCAGTGGAGATCAGGCTTACGTAAACGGCATGTGGATAAATAGGTCCAAGTAGATCCGCAGGTCTAGACGTGCAAAGAAGGCAAGCAGGATTTATGCCCTAGTCTTTTACCACTAAAGAATAATCTTCCCCTGACGTGACATTACTCTGCATACTAGGGGAGTTTCCCTGGTTCACTGCTGTTAAAGATAGCATCCCAGAAAGATCCTTGGTTAATCTTAAACCTCCATGACTAAACATACCCTGCTATGACTCTAGCCGTACGTACGAAGTGCCAATCATGGTTTACCACAGCAGAAAGTAATAAAGAACCTCTATGAAACCAGCCGGGCCAATCTGCCTCCCATTCCCATGTCTGTTGTTCACGCCTCAGGCTACTTCTGCTCTGCTACAGCAGCACCTTTTCAAAAAGGATAGGGCTTTCTGGGGACTACTGTTAAAGATGCAACAGCAACCTGCTTTTGAGGTGTTGCATTTCAACAATCGGTGGTTTCATAGATTTCTTATTTAACTCTTTGCATTTAGCTGGAAAGGAAACAATTTTCTCCATCATCTTCTAGTCCGTTTTTTGATGAGACCACAAGGACTGGATATTATTCAGGCCTTCTAGTCCATCAAAACTTACACATGGCAGATGAAGATAGGACAGGGGTGGAAGTGGGAATAGTAATCCAGAGTCAGACTGGTCTTCAGCAGATTGACTGTCTTGAAGAAAGCAGATGGTTTCTTGATCTTTGAGGAAATTCCTGACAGTTGTCTTCAAATTCTTCACAATCCTCTCAACTATATTCTTTCAGATTCTCATTATGAGGAGGCTTGTCCAGACTTTGAAAATTCAGTCATGTAGGAAAATTAGCTCCTATGAAATGAGATATTTCTGTGTACTTAACTTGACAGAAGAAAATTATCTTTGAAAACATGTTAACCATTTACAGTCAACAGCAAGAGGAGAGTATGATATCTAACGGTGTGAAAATCTGATCCAGTTCCAGGTTTGCCTTTCATGAGGAAACACAGGCTGAATCAATACAGTGTTCTGGAAAAAATGCATATAATGGGCTATGAGATTTGACAGCACTAAGACTACAACGTTCATGTCTATGCCTAAGAGGTATCCAAAAGCTGAAAACCTGATTAAACCACCAAAAATATGCTGTGCTGGAAATTAGACTGTCTAAATTAGATTCTTATTAAAAATTAATCATACTAGGTCTATTCATCATCCTCACAGACAACACAAAGGCGGCAGTATGAAAGCAATCAAGGCTCTGGTTTGAATCCCAAGCTAGTTACTTTTCAGAAATTGGAATTTCCCATTAGAAGTAAGTTCTTCACACAGATTCCAACAGATTCTTCCCCGTTAGTGAGGTGGTTGATTACTGTCGCACCCGAGAGATTTGCTTATCTGTAATTCATCTTCTGTTACAGTGACATGTTATTACAAAATGTTTTAGAAGGTAAAAAAAAAAAGGTGAATACTGAAAATAGCTAAATATATATTTAATTAGTAAAATGAACTTTTAAGCCCTTGTTAAAAATCCCATCACCATTTCATTGCAATACATGACACTAAGGGAACAACCATTTTCTTGGCATTTCCCAATATGAAGCTCATCCACAACAAGCTCAAGAGTACAGTTTCTCATCAGCTATCAGCTTTTACAGCACAGAAGGCTAATATTAGATTAGCTGCAGTGTTTTCTACCTGGATGTAGGTAGAGGGGGAAGTGGGAAAAGCTGACAGCATTTTATTTAGTTATTGACACAAATGTATGATAAAAGTTCACAATCACATCTAGAGAAGTGAGGCACACTGTTTGAGAGAGAAATTGTTTTGAAATGCAGTGCTTCAGGAGGAGGCAGTGAGATATAAATTCTCAAGTAGTTTCTTCTTCCAGTGGTCATCTCTATTACAGGCAAAATCTCCTAGGTGTTCATTTCTCAGTCCAGCCCTTTACAACAAAATCCTATACTACAAACAGCCCCAACCATCTTCTCATGTCTAACCCTGATCTACAGGAACACAGAATTTGTGACTTTGGGTAATTAACTATGCCCTAAAGGACCTCAACACTAGTAACAGGGAAGGTACAGCAACATGAGGTTCAGCATGCCACATCTAGAGCTACATACTCAGGAGGTGCAGCCCATGACAATACAGCTTGACTTTCAGAAATACCAGAGATCGCTAAATCACCTTTTCCTTACATAAATGTACGCATGGCATTCACGTATTCAAGTGCATGCCAGGTCCTACAGGGGATGTCTAACATGCAGGCACTGCCAATGCTGGTTTGTACTTGTTTGTGGATAAGCTGAAAATTCAGTCTTGGAGAGCTACAGCATTAGGGTCCCTTGGTTATAAAGCAAACAAACTCACATACGAACAAATAAACAACAGAAACGACTGGAGAGCTCCTACGGAGAACTCACAAAATTGCAAGTGAAAAGCGTTCTGAACCATTTATGGTTCACAGTGGATTTGGAATTTTTCGGTTTGTATTTTTTCTTGTTTTGGAGGGGTTACATTACAAACTTGTGTTAAGTAGAACATAAACTCTTACAACATAAAATATAATGTTTGATAACAAGAACTATGCTTTTCTCAAACACAGATGGAAGAACATATGCAAAGGAAACTCCTAGGAGTGTGTTACTGGACATCTGTTATTCTTGGAACAAAAACCGAATCATTTTCACTCCAGTAACCATTCAACCAGAGAAAAGTATTTATTTGCAGTGCCACCTGCTGACAGCGTTGGGGGTCTGTGTGTTTAACCTGATGTAGAGAGCCCACTGCCACACGCTGCTCAGTTCATCAGTGTCCTGTAACCACGGCAGGCACAATTCCCCAAAGGGTCATTGCTAGAACCCGACTGCACCGTTTTGAAAGTTTACTTCCAAGTTATTTGCACTTAGCTACCTGTCATTGCTAAATTGATTGGATAATTTACACTCCTTTTACAAATTGGTCTTAGATCTAAAGCAATAAGGCTGAAGTACTATTGGGATTTTATTCATTTTTATTGTGACTAGCAGTGCCATAGCAGTGACCCAGCACACTTGAAGATTATATATAAAGAGATGTTCATGGATTTCACTGGATTGTGGATATGGTAACCATCTAAAAAGTAACACACAGTACATAACACTGTTAAAGTCCATACCATTTTCTCTCACTTTTCCAAGCACAGCATACTGTAGAATACAAGAATGCACTGGGCAAGTCAGACAGGGTTAAAACAAACACATACAATATTTTAACAAATATTTGTAATAACAGAACCAAACATTTTTTTTTTTTTTTTTGTCAAAAAAAGCTGAAAAAGAATGGCATTTTATTACACTCGGGATATTTAAGCAAAGCAGCAGTCTGACAAGAGATTCAAACAATTACCCAGGAAGACAAGAGTATATTTAACAACGCACAGTACAAAATGGTTTTTTTGAAGGAATTGGATAGAACAGGCAGGATGGACTAAAGTCTTCAGTGACAATGAACCTGGTGAAGTGCCACATTCCATGCACTACTGTACTGGAACCAGCCCTTTCTAACTCAGTAGAATATCCAGTGAAAGGGCTTATGGTTCTACATGTTTAATTTTCAGACATCTCTTCAGGCATTGCAGAGAAGTGTAACTAGTTTTAAGTTTATTCTAGAACATAACAAAAGCGCTTCATCCAGACTACGTCTTATCTCAGGCAAACTGAAAAAGATGTCATCCACAGCACTCAAGTGTGATTTTAAATAATCTGGTAGGTATAAAAATAACTAAAGAATGACATGGCAACAATATCCAGCAAGTTATACTATTCTGAGAATAAAAGTAATCTACCTCAGCCACAAAGAGGGGAAATTCTTCTGGCAGTATCCAGGATCGAGGATAGAAGTTATATTCAAGAGGAAACAGATCTTGCATTGTTCGCACCGCCCGACTTAATGTAATTTTACGTACCATCTCTGTCATGCCTGGGAAAAGAACACACATTGTCTAAAAGCGATGAAAAATGCACACTGAAGTCTCACCCTAAAAGTAATTTGTTATAGCATTACTCACCCTACTGGTAGGCACTGCTTTCAGTAAAACTGAAAACCTTTTAAAATTTAAAATCTACCTAAATATTTGTAGCATTCCCCTGCCATATTTCAATAATATATGTATTACTGTATCATATTAGAAAAAAAAATTATCAAAAATACAGCTGAGAATAATAGAGTGAAAGCCTTAGTCAAGTAGTAACGACTGTCTTTGCCAGAATCCGAGATTATTGCCCTAGCCTGCACTTGTTCCAGGAATAGGCAAAAAATGTCATTTAAAGATAATCACCCACTTTGTGTTTACATTGCATTCATTCAAGTAACTATGTCAGAAAGAAAAGGTTATTGTGGGAGCAGCCAAACTCCGCTGCTTCCCTGCAGCTTTGAATCTCATGCTTGGATCTTGCCATTTCCAGATCCACATGAGCTCTGGTAGAAGCTTTTCCCAAGGTCAGGGCATTCAGGGTTACTCCCGTGTTGTATGTGATTTCAAGTATCACGGCTTAGTTCACGCTGCGGTTTCTTTCTCAGCGAGAACATCATTGGTGGGTTTCTTTGCTACACGGTCAGCAATCTTCCACAAAACCTACAGGAACGCAGTAGTCTGTGACTACAAACCTCTGTTGAGCACGGTTGATTTTGGCCAGGAGGTTCCAAAGGTACAAGGACAGAATGTGACAGGGAACATGCACACACCTGCTGATTTCCATCAGGAAAATCCTGTCTTATTTCCATTGGGAGCATGACTAAAAAGCTATTTTTATAGAAAAGTTTCTAAGTCTTTCTGAGGACCAACCCCTTCAGATTCTTTGAATTGTTTGATTCTTCAGAATCTATCACAAGTAACTAGGAAGTATCAAGACCTCTTCTTCAAGAGAAAGCATTTAGTAAACCCCAGCTTTTAGCGCAATTTTCCTGGAAATTAGATCTGAAGGGCTCTGGTTTTGACTCAAGTGGAAGCCACTCGCTTACCACCTAGAAGCCAGAATATAGAGAGACTAACATTCATCTAACACAGATATAAACCACCAGAAAACTACACCATTCGATACTTGAATGTGAACTTCCCAGAGACAGGAGAAAGCCAGGGTAAATAAGCATAAAGTTCAGTATCTGAGGGTTCTTACTCTCACAGCATACTAACAGCAGCAATAAATCTGAGTAAAGGGCTTAGGTAAGTCAATACCTAAGCTCTTAGCTCTTATTTAGAGAGATCTCAACAGGATTAAATGAGAAAAAAAGGGAGCTTAAAAAGTAGAAGAGTCATCATAAGATGAGGGCTGACATGAACTCTTCAATATTAAGAAATGCATTTGAGGAACTCCACTTTGAGCTTCTCCCTGAGATAAGCCAGAGCGCAAACACAATAGATTCTTTCCACTTTGAATCAAAACCAAATCCAAAGACACAGAGCACTGTTATCAATGCTAGATAACAGACAACAATTGTGTACTTCACTTAAATTATAGCTTAACACTCTTATTCTTCCTGAATTCATACATATAAAGCATTCTCTTCATCCAAACCAAATTTCAGTTCAGAAATTGTTCAAAACACCTATTCTGCTATTCATACCCCCTCAGCAGCAATCACCAAAATGCTAAAATGCTAAAAATACTATCAGCTGATTAGGCAGATAATTCACATTAAAAAAGTCGAACACAGGAACAGTTAAAATAAACATGTTTTTAAAGCATTTTTTTAAACTCAAAACAGAAGTAAGGTACCTGGAAACTTGTTGACTTGACCTGAGAATATATCATTATCATGAAATGATACCCCATGCCAATAGATATCACACGGCAAGCGTCTGCCAAAAGGAAACTGGAAAAGAGATAGGAGACAAGGTTTGAAGCAAACTGGCAATACCCATTCATTCCTTACTTCTCTAAACACTTATATTACATATGATCCATTCAAGGACAGTATTCTGACTGACAAAAGAAAATATGCTCATATCCGAGTTGCAAAACTAAGAATATTTTGATCAGTTCAAGACTCTAAAGTTCAAGATGTTAAAACTGTGAGAGGTTTCTAGAAACGCAAAACAAATAACGGAGAGGCATGATCTGTACTGAGAAACACCAAGCTTGTTATCAACCACAGTTAAGGCACGACTCATTTGTAATTTAAAATACTATTACAGAGAATAAAATTTCATTAAGCAGCACTTAATTCCGGCACATGAAGGCAAGTGTTACAGCTGGGAAGTAAACAAACTCTGACAGTGTTTTGGGTTGGGTTTTTTCCTCCCCAGTTCAAGGGGTGATGAGCAACCATCAAAGGATAAAAGCACTACAGGTCACAGACGAATTGTCGTTGCTGGCAGTTACTAAATCAACTCCTGTTCTTAAAAAGATCACTATTTAATGCCAAGAGTCTCATGGCTTGTATCTGTGCTGCCCCTCTGTAACCCAAATCCTTTCCCAAATTGCATCTGTACCCCCAAACGTGTGGCATCTCCACAGGCTCCCAGTCTAGCACGAGCAAGGAACATTTCTATTCCTTAGAAGAACTTTATTTCAGGGAATACACGTAGTTATTAATATTGGTGTAAATTAATAGTAACTTGCAACTGCAAAGCACTTTCTGAGCAAGCTGATTTACACTGGAGTCCAAGCTGCAATAAATTTAAAATGGATATTCAAAGCAAGATATGTAAGTGATATAACTATAATATTCATTTTTATATATTCAGTTATATGTACTAATTATACAGTATTAATTCCTTTCTGGTACTAATAGCTTGTATTTAGAAGACAAGCTTATAATTTAATTAATCATTTGTTGAGCATATGTAATTCAACTATTAAGGACTAAGGCAATTATTTCAACAATATTAAGTATTCCAACAACTTAAGAGCTTCTTTTCCCGTTTACACAAGATTTCACCATAAATTAGAAGAATACGGTTTTCTATTAACAAGATCAACTTTATTTAAACAGTCTGCAGAGCTCTGAAACGGCATTGCCAATTACTGAAAGCAAGTTTCTAATAGTAGTAAAATAGTTTAAAAAAAAGCAAGCTACCAGCAGTAAGATCAAAAGCCCCATGAATTAGCAGTACCAACAATGCAAAGCAAAACCATTACTGTTAAACATCAAACACCTGTAATTTATGTTACAATAATTAATAATTAGTTTTGTGTGAAAGAGGTACTCTTATTTTCCACACTTGTTCTCTCAGACACAGTCCCTTTTACCAATCCAAAAAAACTATTTCTCTGCATCTCCATGTAAATGTCTTTAAATACTACATGGAACACGTTCACAGGAATCTCTTCTATTATTAGGTTACATCTTTTTCAAATAAATGGGCTATGCTTCTTACCACAGCGTTTTTAGGACACACTTGTATGAAATACCAACCACCTTCATCACCCAATGACTTTGGTGCCATTTACTTACTGAAAGAACCACAGTATTTTGCAGAAACTACTTGTTCTTTCCTCCACATGTAATTTTTCTTGCTTTAAAACATTTAAGCACGGGATTGGTTTTTTCCAATATGACAGGAAAAAAAAAGAATCTCATAAAGCTTCGAGTGAATTACTTTATTTGCTACTTTAATTAAAATTTCAGTTTCCTCAGTAAATAGCCTTGAAAAATTAATTTAAAATGCTAATTGAGCACTGCATCCTTTCTCTATTTCCTTACTCATAGGGACGAGATACCCAATTTAACAGAGCCACTGGATTCTTCACTTATTTCATTATTATTCAGCCCGCAAAATCTGTTTTTGTACAAGTGAAAATTAATTCTGTTAAGCTCTGAAAGACAATCAGTGGCCTTAACCTCTCTCCACAGGTATATCCAGAATACAGATGCAGTATTAGGTCTCAGAGCGCCCTTCCCACTATATCCTGAGCAATTTATTTATTTATTAAATGAAATTGAAATGAAAGGAATGAAATTTGCATTTATATAACACCTTTCATCTACAGAGGATATCAAAGCACTTTACAAACACTGCACAGAAATCATTTCACAACAGATGAAGAGTGAGCACCTCTGGACTGGAAAATGGAAGCAGCGCACCCCCGCATCAGCAATTCAGGTAGCACAGCAACTTCCCCACTCCTGACGAATCAAGATTATTTGGATTTATCCAGCAACAGGATCAAACTCACTTCCTGAATGAGCTGGGAAGGCTTCTTTATCATCTAGGCTATACTTTCACATAAGAATAGTGTTACTCTGCTCCCTCTGGCAGCGCCAAGCAGATATAAATTGATCTCATTCCGGTAAAAGAGGCCTTTCTGTCAGTTCCTGGTGCAGAGCACAAGCTAAAAAGAAAAGTGGATGCTTGAAGCAGTCCTCTGTTCTCATGATTTCTGTCTGTGGCTACCTGGTGTCAGCCGGAATAGGTCAGATCTGCACAAACTGATGCCAAAGGCACAGTGCTCCCAGCCCGGGGCCTCGGGAGCTCACAGCCGTGGTGGCACAGAGGTGGCGAGCTGCTGTATATTCACCCTGCGCAGAAATCCTGAGAGTCTGGTTCTAGAATCCGTCACCGCGAACAACTTTCAGGGTGAAAGCAATTCACTAACTCTTGAACAATATATTTAAAGTCTTCTTTTATTCAGAGTCAGGGGGCATTTGTCAGAACAAAAACCAAGGAGCCACAAAGACAACAGAACTGTTTCCACAACTTTGACGCAATTAATAATCCATCATAGTCAAATCTGTCTGACAGATCATTTCTACCTTTTGATGAGAAGCCAGTAATTTAAATTGTCTCACGGGTCACATCACGCTGTTCTATCATGTTTAATAACAAGCTAGATGACTCTTGTCTTCTAGTCAGCTATCCCAGCGTAAAATTTCAAACTATTTCTACACTTCCATGCAGCTACTGAACAGCGAGACAAGTGAAACGCTTAATGCTGGGATATTTGATGCTCAAGACATCTGCTTCTTCCATTTTCTTGGTAATTGAAAGCTAGCCAAAGAAATAATTTATTAAGTGAGAATAAACTCAGGATGCAAGCTCAATTTGTGCCCATTATTTCATTTGGCATATCATGTTCATTTAAAGAATCTGACACACTAAATCAGATAGTCCAAACTAGCGACGGGAGTAATTGCTTCACTGGCATGCACATTAAAATTCTGCAATGCTTTTTAAAAGGTCCACCCCTGCGCGTTACTCCAGACAGGGCTATCATGATTGATAATTTAATTTACTCTAAATTCCCACAGCTGAGAAGAAAGAGGGTCTTTTTTTTCTGTCTTTTGGTTCCAATAACAGACTCTGAATAGTCAAATTACTCTCTCTTGGACTTTTTCACCTCTTGCCTCATGTATCACTGCCATAGAATAAACTGCTCACCAATATTAGCCATGATAAGACCAAAAAAAAAAAAAGAATAATAGTCTAAACACGGCATTTACCATATGTTAGTCTATTAAAATGAACTATTTCCATGTGGATAACTCTATAATCACATGGTGCATTATGTCTTATTTCCACAAATTATCAGGGACCATATTGCAAAAATAGACTATCACTGAAACAAAGCTCTTCTGGCAAGTCAGGGTAACTACAGCAAGAAGATTTCTAAACGTACAACTTAAAACAAAACACAAATAGCCTATATGTCACTGTAACAATGCTATCCATTACAGAGAAAACGTTATCTATAAAAAGGAGCCCATTTTAAGAAGCCCGCTATAATGTCTCCTGCCCAACAAAATATTTAAGCCAATACATCCAGCAGCAAACAGAGAAGAAAAAAACAAAAGCAGCAATGAGAAAAAAATGTGGAAGTGGTGAGGGAGAAGGGTCAAATACACTAAATCAAAGCCCAAGATGCAAACATCTTGAAAATTATTATACAAGGCATGACAGCAGAATACCAGCCGTGAAACACCAGTACTTAACACATATGCATTCATCACTACTTCTAAGATTTTTTTTTCCACATTATTTGTATGGATCCTACAACAAACAACATCTGTGTTCCCTCTGCTGGTCCTGCTGTAACAGCACAAGTATTGCCAAGGCTCTCTGCCCATCAGGGATAGTTCACAGGATCACAGAATGCTTTGGGCTGGAAGGGACCTTAAACCCCATTCAGTTCCAACCCCCTGCCCCAGGCAGGGCCACCTTCCCCCAGCCCAGGTTGCCCAAAGCCCCGTGCAACCTGGCCTTGAACCCTTCCAGGGAGGGGGCAGCCACAGCTCCTCTGGGCAGCCTGTGCCAGGGCCTCACCCCCCTCACAGGGAAGAATTTCTTCATTATATCTAATCTAAATCTGCCCTCTTTCAAAAGCCGCTAGCCCTCATCCTATCCCTACACCCCTCAATAAATCCTTTCTTGGCAAAAGGTAACATTACAATCATACTTATTAACCTATTTATAAGCTGAAAAATATACAGAAATACCATTACAGTGACTTGTTTAGAGAGAATGAACTACTGGCCACCTAGATGTTACAGCCGAGCATCACAAAATTCCGTATTAGGTCTCTTCTTTATTAAGAGTCCTAAGTGGTCAGAAGAGGAAGCAACAGACTAAATGGAAAATATTGACTGAACTAATGGACGGATGGGAAAGGATATTAAGGAAGACAGTAAACAAAGATGTAGTAAAGGCAAAAGCGATTGCTGTTGGGGGATGTAGAGAAGGAAGGAGAATGCTGATTAATACAGCACAGACATTCAGAAGGGGAACAAGAGCATGTGAAACAAGTCAATTTGTAGGACAGAATACCAAGTGCGAGACAGATATGCAAAACAGTAAAACCTCAGAAAAGACAAAACTAACCAGTAAGTATGGCTCATTAATCCCTGAGGCTAAATTAAATCAGTAGTTCAGAAACACTCACTGGAATGGCACCGGGCACTCTGAACATCAAACTTAACCGTAAGAACAAAGAAATTGAGTGTGAAGTCCCCCTTGCTCCGTATGTCACCAAGCAAAATACGGAGCAAGGCTGCTGACAGACACTCCACAGGTGCACTGAGGGGTAAGAGAGGTACCCGGATGACGTTTTAATTTCAGGCCTCTGGTGTTTTGTTACTTAAGAGCAGAGCTTGAGAACTGGAACATTTGTGCAATGAGATTTTTAAGTTCTCCCACTGAATTTAAACAACAAAAGTGTTACAAGTTTTATGAAGACAAAGAATGAGAAAGCACTCCTCTTCCTGGCAAGGACCGTCTATGTCTTTGTGGCATTATGCATTTAGGACATTATGAATAAACAAAGGTAGCATTTATTGCCACTCAATCCTCAAAAAAAAAAAAGTTTGCAGCATTTAACTGAGGTTAGTAACAACACAGAATATACTGTCTACCCCAAGTCTGTATAATTTTTGTTAAAAAAGCATCAGGTGCACAGAAATATTAGTATCTCATGAGCAGGCATCCCAAAGACAGCTTTGTAAAGTGGAGCAGGTGCTGTAGATCACGCTGCTGCACCCTAGCCCTGCACAAAGAAACAGTTCATCCTCGGGTTTTATCCTTCCACTTCATGTACCCTCAAGCTTCGCTCTTCCAAATGGATTCCAAGTACCCTCTTTCTTACAGAAATTCCTCAGAAAGCTGCTAGAAACCATCTCAACTTCTATAAAGCCTTTTGTAAAGTTATTATGGAAAGTCTTTAGAGTTTGAGAACAATTTAGCATCTATAATAAGGTTTATGTTACAAATCTCTTCAGGATTTAAATGAGAAGTTTCAAAGCATCAGTTTTGTGCCAGCTCTCGTATCGTCATGACTCTAGTTCAGCACAAACAGGCAGACACTGAACCCCTCACACAGCACACAGAAAACATGACCCAAGCTGCAGAAAAATAAAAAAAGCTATCCCTTTTCTACATACAATAATTTAGAAGGCTAAAGACTGTTATGTATGCTTTATTAAGTGGTTGAGTATTATTTCAGTCATACCCAATGCTCTCTGACATGTCTTCAAGATAATCTCTGGTGTGGAGGCTTTGCCATCGGGTCAGACAGCAGGTCGTACTTTTTGTCCACTGTCATGTCCCTTATTTCACGTACCCATGGCGAGGGACGGGTGAAAGGAAAACTGACACAACGCGCCAAACATTTCTACATGGGGGTTGATTTCTCTCTTGCCCTTTCCACTATCTGTTTAAGATTTGAAGTATAATATCCGATTACTCCTATTCTGGCTTGCATAACTGGTGACAGCGCTCTTGGTCACAAATCAAATCAGCCTCGAGCCTTGACATCTAATTAGAAGTAACCCCAGCGTGGAGATGACACCGGCCAAGATGAGCCCCCGGCTACGGGAGCCTGCTTCGGCGCCGGTTCTGGGAGGCAGGGGAAGGAAGAGGAGGAGGAGGAGGAGGAAGGGGCAGCGCTTTGCCGGAGGCAGACCCCGAGGCAACAGAGGGGAGGTTTCCCAGCAGAGCAGCGGCGGGAGCGGAGGGACGGGCCGCAGCTGGGGCCACCGGCAGGCCGCGCCGGGGCCCCGCCGGAGCCCCGGGCAGGCGGGGAAGGGGAAGGCAGCGCCGGGCA
>NW_020799122.1:2079848-2121675 GCF_003259725.1 Athene cunicularia | reverse complement strand
GCCATTTCGGAGAGGCGCGGCCCGGGCCGGGGCGGCCATCTTGGAAGCGGGCGGCGCCGGGCGGGAGATCAGCCCCGTACGGCCCCCGCCTCAGGGCGGGCGTGGGGTCTGCCAGCCGTTTTGCCACCGAAACCCCAGCCCGCGTGGCTCAGAAGTTAAACCCATTCCTTTATCGTGTGCTGGAATGATTTTCACGTGAGGCAGGGGAGCCCGGTGCCGTGACTCGGAGACAAAGCGCCCCCTTCTCTACCTCAGAGCAGCACCATGGTTTCGCTCTTGAGTTTCCTCACCCTTGTCCAGTAACAACCAACGTAGTGTTCTGGACTAACGTCCACGGCATAGTCTGATTAGTTTCTGTATTTTGAATTATTTTTAATCAAAAGCCGCTTGGCCCACGCCGGGGCATGGAGCTGGCAAAGTGGTGCTGGGCCTCTCGCTCTGAGGGGGAGCATGGGGCACGTTGGCTGAAGGGCCCTTTGGCCCTAAACTCTCCGTGCTGGAAATGTCTTCCGAGACGGGTGTTTCCATGGTCTGTTTAGCGCTGCACAGTTTAAACTGAATGCTGCGAGAGTCACCTAAATCTCTGGATTTGCGATACATTTTTACATGGCCTGAGCAAGTCAAACGCACAGCGAGAAAATACCAAAAGCCAACGTTTTTACAATAGCGACATCGGAACGAATAGTCGTACCGGTCTTACGTGAATCCCTCCTATTAGTGCAGAGGCTGTGAAGCTGAGAATATATAAGCACCGGCTATTGTCTGAGTGGCAGCAAAACCCCGCGATTTAGGGAGTTGAGCAAGTGCAGGGCAGCAGCGGCAGCGCGGGCAGGCGGTGGCGCTGCACCCTGGAAAATCCCGCCCGGCTGCGGGGCTAGGTGCAGCAAAAAAAAAGAGAGGAATAATCAGAATTCTGTGTGAAGGAGCTGTCACTGGAGTCGTGCTCCTGCTACGGGGCAGGACTAAAACAGGACATTCAGAAGAAATCGTTAAAACGGAAGACAAATCTAAATAAATGCAGCAAAATTTTGGGATTTCCAGTTAGCTGCGAGTTAAAGACTTACGCTCCTGACTGTGGAACTCTTCAGACCAGGAGGAGATTGGAATGTATCTTTTACCCTGCTAGATCAGGTTTTAGGAACATCTGGATTAATATCTCCTTTTCACCTCACATGGTCCCTGGTATTTTACAGAAGCCAAGACATGAGATACAACGTGCCAGTAACAGTGATTCCCTTCATGTGGACCCTTTTCCACAAGTCAGCAGTCATTTCCAAAGCTTAACCGCTTCGATACTGTCTTATTTCAACAGCAAACTAGAGCTTCACCTAACTCTACACGTATGTTTTTAGTGCATCAGTCATCTTCTGCCATTTACCCTTGCAGGCAACAAAGAAACTAATTAATTAATTAATTACCGTGTTGTGTCTTACAGCGTGAAGTAACCAGGAAGGCTGAGGTCACGTAGCTCGCACTTGGTTGCTCTCAGGTTGCTGTTAAGTGATGTTCATTATTCTTTAATAGGTGTGACGATTCTTAATTAAAAACTTGGGAGGGTTTCCCCGTGCCAGCAGGAGCTCAGAGGGGCCTGTCACTTTGGAAAGGCTGATCTGTCCAGGTGGGTCTTTTCTGTGTCTGTCATTGAAGGTCACATCCCGGTTGTCTCACCAACCGGCACCAGATGTTGGTGACTGCCAGCTGGAGTGTAATTTTAAATGGTGACCTGCCTCTGTCTCTTATTTTACTGCCGAGCCCCCAAATGAACATTTTTTAACATATATTAGATTTATCCTCGCCAATGTCACAAGTGCTGAAGGAAAGCCGGGGAAATAGTTAAGATGATCTAAGGCATTAATAGGCTTTGAAGCATGGGAAATACCAAACAAAATGATTGCAAAGGGGAAATATTTTTATATCTAATTATGACTATCCACATTCCTTACCAGCCAATAACATACTAGTTGTTTTTCTACCAGAGAGGCTGTAATCTATCGATACCTGGTTTGCACTGTATGGATAAAACCTTCATTTCACGTTGAGATAAATAGAGATGGTCTGTAGTGTGCAGCATGAAGTCAGACTGTACATGGTATTCAGGTACTGCAAGGTAGGGGAGTAAAGTATAGGTTGAGTAGTAATAAGGTAGCAAGTTAATGCAGAAGGAGAGCGTATCCCGCTGAATACTGCAAGTTGGATCTAGCAGCAGGAGAGAAATATGAAACTTTAGATCGTCTGTCCCCTGTGAGGAGAAGGGAAATTTAAAGTCACTGTGTGCTCTTAAAACACAAGCTTATTTCCTGAGACCTTGCTCAGAGGGAGTTGTTGGTAAGAACAAATTGTTACCGTCTTGTGATAATGTAGAGGTTTAAACCCAGCCGGCAGCCAAACACCACGCAGCTCCTCACACATCCCCCCCACCCTTGGGGAATGGGAGAGAGAGTTGGAGGGATAAGGGTAAGGAGACCTGTAGGCTGAGATAGAAACAATTTAATAACGGAAGTAAAATTACAATAATAATTAGTAATAATAGAACATACAAGCGAGTAATGCACAATATGATGGCTCACCACCCCCTGGACCAATGCCCAGCCCGTTCCCAGCTAGTGACTCCAGAGAAGAGAGAATCCTGAAACCACAATCCTGGAAGCAAGAGTGAGCTTCCTTTTCACCCCTCCTCTGTGCACTGAGCGTGACGTTACATGACATGGAATATTCCACTGGCCAGTTTGGGTCCGTTGCTCTGGCTGTGCTCCCTCCCAGCTTCTCATGCACCTGCACACTGGCAGGATAAGGGAAGTTGAAAAGTCCATGATTTCTTAGCAACAACTAAAATCATCAGTGTATTATCAACATTCTTCTCATATCAAATCCCACACTGAATCCAAAACACAGCACTGTTCTAGCTACTAAGAAGGGGGGAAAAAATTAGGTCTCTCCCATCCAAAACCAGGCCAGATAAGAAGTGAATGAGAATGTGTATCCTGTCTAGGAGAACTGTACATCTGTTAGACTGTGCTAGGAAAAATATCAATGATGATTTTTTTCTGAATCATATTCCAGTGTCTGTGAGGATATTTGTCAGCAGGACTGAACAAAGTGTGCTCTCCGACACAGGAGGGAATTTGGCAGAGAATTGGTATAGGCGTATATTTATCAGCACAGCATCGCATACCTTCAAGAGATACTTCAATTCCAATCTCACAGTATTTTGGCCTTGTAAGAGCCCTTGATCTGATTCCTAATGTAATGCCCCTGTACTTTTATTAGTTAAATTCAGGATATCAAATATAACAGAGTGCTAATCTAATTTTATGGAAATGGGGAAGGACACTGAATTTACAGTGTTTTATTTATCTCAGTCCAACAACTTCATTCTCACTTATCCTAAATCATAACTTACTGAATCATTATACCATGACATGCTTAACCTGATGTTTGTGTGTGCAAATACACGCCTCCCCATGATGTGCATCGATAACTGTCAGATCCAAGGATGAGGCTGGTAATAAAGCACTTTTACAGATGCAGCCCACGCATGGTAACATTTGGAGTATCAGTGCAGAGATCAGCCCATTTCCCAAAACTGTGTTAGCAGCTACTCTGCATGTCTTCGCAGGAATATCCTCACTGAAAACCTAATTCTAAGAATTACCCTTTCCCAGACAGTAAATTGAACAGTTTGAGTTTCACATCTTGATAATGTGCTGATCCAAGCAACTCATACTGAAGGTGAACTGTACTGCCAACTCAAGGTATACAGAGTTCATGAGTTAGACATGCGAACACTTCAAGCTTACGAGTTTAATAAGTAACATTTTTCTTAATTAATAAATTTTACTTCTGCTAGCAAGCTTTTTTCTGCTGAGTTTGGATCAAAATTTCTAGCTTTTATCTAGCATCATAAGGACAATAAATGTATTCTTTTCTATATTTTTATCTTTTTTTTTTAAGATAGCCATGAAAAGGAAAACATTTAGTAGCATGTAATTTGCAAAAAGAGTCATAGAATCATGGAATGGGTTGGGTTGGGAAGGGACCTTAAAGATCATCTAGTTCCAACACCCCTGCCATGGGCAGGGACACCTTTCACAGCATACAATCTTTTAAAAATATCAAGCTGGCCTCCTGCCAATGGCAAAATAAGAATTATTTGCAGAAATAATTTAATGTACCATTTTGAAATAGAGCACATTCCTCAAGCTATTAATTAAAAAAAAAAAAAAAGTTACTTATTAAGAACTGTCTGTCTGTGCCTGAAGTTAATAGTTCCTTTTGAAGTGATGGTGAGTTGTGTCTGTCAGCTGTACTTTCACAAATCAATAAGAAAGCAATGCTTTATAAAATGAAAAGTCAGATGAAAACATATCTAGTAAACAGACTCCACTTGGAAAATGTCAGTGGTGGTGTTACGATTCAGACTGGGTTTAAATCTGTACACACCAACCTATCCTTCCAAAGTTTATGTTAGACCACTGAAGATTTGTGGTTGACCTACATATACAAACAAAACATTTGCTGCATACTTGGGGTGGGGGGATTTCCATGGTAGAAGATGATGAAAATATGCATAATTGTAGATGACATTTTTCATTCCCGAGTCCCGCTGCACGGAACTGTGGAACCGGCCATGCATGAAAGAGGCTTGCAATTCTAATGGGCGGATTGCCCGGCTGCGCTAAGCCGAACCTTCCAGACGTTAAACTCCTGTTTCTTCTGGAGCAACACAAATCTGGTACAATCGTCTACACCAGGCAGACCCTGTACCTGCAGAGGACACGGTATGACACTGACTGACAGTTTCACATGCCACATCTGAGTTCATATCATGTGGCAGCCTCAGAGACTCACTTCAAGATTCTGCTTGCGAGTTTTCTCTGTTTTCTTCAAATCCCAAATACAGCTGAGGATAACATCACACAGCTTCAGTCAACAGGACCTAATTTATCTATGCTTGCCTCCTTATTTCATCACACAGCAGCATTTATAGGACATGATGCCCCCAGGCTTACCTAGTTAAACAAAGATTTTAGTTTATCACCTAGTGATCGTGAGTGTTATCTGATATAAAGCAAACAAGAGGAACTGCAGGTCAAAACACATTTCTGAACTACTCCATCTTTATTTTGATAATTTACCAATACAGAAAAGTCCAGATTTGGCAATGGTTGAAGTTTTTGATTTGTTCCTGTTTTTTCTGTTGAACTGAAGCTCAAGATCAACTCGTTTAAATGAAGGTTGGGCAGTTACATAGTGGGGAATATGAATCTTTACCTCCCTTTGCTTCCAGATCTTTTTTTCACTAGGGGAGCGCACATCTTCCTAGAACGACAGAGGGAAAAACATGTATGTAACCCTCTGACCTTGCAGTAGCTTTGTACGACAACGTTTCACGGTTGTGGAGAACTCCTGACATGCTGTTCCCCTTATGTCTGCACCTCTTGATCGCTGACTATCTTAAGATACCAAGAAAAGCCAACAGATTTTGCTGTGTAGTAATACTGCTTAATTCTGCTGCCTTAAGTAAAGAAAGCAATTGTAAGGGAAACAGAATGTGTCTGAAATTTTGGAAATCCAAATCCAATACACAATTTTTTGCCTCTGCTAGCAAAGCAGGTTATTCCCATAATATGCTGTCCTCCCCTTCCCCCACATCAGCTCATCCTGCTCTGTAGGAGGAGGGGACAGAAGCTGGTTGTTCATATTGTGCATAAAACCAACTCCCTGACTCTTAAATTACTATTATATATAACCAAGAGAAAATCCAAAGCCACTGAAATTAGGGAAGGGTTTTATTGCTTTGATGCACGCCCCAGATGATTCACCTGTATTCATCTTTCTGTCCTATAAAGCCATCGGTAAGTCAGTTAAGTCCCTTTGGTCTTAATTGATGAAACTTTATGGCAGTTACTGCTGCTTCTCAGTAACTATGAATCAGGCATACTTTGCTTCATTCTGCCACTTTATTAAACATGTACAGAGAAATGCTGCTTTCAAGCAAATATCTCCTGGAGAACAGCAAGTGAATTCATCTGTGAAATCCCAAAGGGATGTCCACGGGTGCACTGCAAGTCTGCTAGCAGGATAATACACTTTCCTCTCAAAATTGCACCAGCACAAGTAAAGTAAAGTTGCATGACAAAACCAAATCTGCTAAGATAGTAAGAGTGCAGAGATTTCTCAGATCTCACGAGTGTGATAGGGAAGTGATTTCCTGTAGCAGAGGTTTTGTCTGCCATTACTGGATGTCTGTCTGGTTGTTCTTGCTATGTCACATCTTATTTATCATTTAAAATCTGTGCAGCTCTGCTGTGCAGAAGTAAGTGCTTAAAATGGTTAGCAGAAGGGTGGAAAATTCCTTGGCATTAATACCAGGTCTCCTTTGGAAAGCATGCAGTGCCTCTGCAACTCCATTATCTGAGTTGTGAAGGTAGGTTTGGAAGAAACTTGACAGGATCAGATGGGAGCAACAGCTACCTTCGCTGCAAACCAGCTGACAAAATGATTAAAGAACGCCCTGCGTATAATACCCACTGCCTGATTTACACCACATTTGAGGTGTCTTCAAAAAATTAAGCTGTATAGGAAGATGGATTTCCATCCAGAGTAAATGTCAATGCAGACAGAAATGTGCATCCATGTGCAAGAAAGAGAAGGAAAGAAATCTTGGTAGCCCGCGCCTGAAAAAGAAAGCTGATATAAACCTGTTCTCTGCAAAAACACTTGAAGCTCTGAGCCAAGAAGCTGTCTTTGGTGCTTCACTCCTACTGTGTTCAGAGAAATGGGACTTTCTATGTGTGCTTTGCACATCAAAGGAACAACTAGCTCAGTACCTCCATCTTATGCAAACACCCACTACGAAGTTTGGCTGACTGCTCACGTCAAGAAGGGGTAATGCTAGCAGGGGTTTGTTTATACTAAATCTGTGACATGCAATGTGTAACTTTAATTCCACTTACTTGCTCAGTTTTATTATCCAGAAGAAAAGGCATATAGCTTTCATACCTGCAACAGAGTCAAAGAATTTTCTTTGCCCAACTACAAAGTTAACAGCTTTAAGTTTAGCAGCCTTCAAACTCAATTCTCAAACGCAGATCCAAACCATTAACCTTAGAAGAGCTAAGCCCCACAAAAAGTTCACAGAAGTTAATGAACATGGAATATTAAACACCTCCATTCAGTTGTGATCTAACACAATCTGGCACTGCAAGCTTTATTAAATCACAGTTGCCTTATTTTTCTCAGCGTTCCCATGAGATGTTTCTTTCCCCCTACCCAAAGGATTTTATAATCTGTGGGATACCGGAGAGCACCAGAACAGAAATAAAAAGACCATTCTTGTTATTTCATCCCGTTCTTTCTATCAGATTAAAAAATGTAACTATCCCAAGCAAAGTCCATAATGTTCCCACTTATATAGGAATGCTCTTTTGGCAATGTGAGGGTAATGAGGAGAAACTTTCAGCAGCTCAGCACCATGACAGGTTCATGCATGCCTCAGTTAAAATGCAGAATTGCAGAATCAATGTAGAGACTCACCAGTAGTGGCTGTGTTAGGTTTTTTCCCCTTACTAGTTGAGCTTTGCTGGCATTAGCATCAAAGGAAGCATAAGCATAGGCTGACTGGGTGGCATCTCCTCTATGGGCTTAGGAGAACCAAAGGACTGAATCTTGCTCAATCAGTCCAAGGACATTTGCACACAAAATCTAGGTTATTCATTCAGGTCAATGAATATATTTTTTAAATCAAGATTCGTACAAGATAAGAAAAGTGCCATGAAATGTTAAGTACACTAGACAACAGCATAAGATCACACAAAAAACTCACTAACAAAGAACTAAACCGATGCATCTGCAGGTGAGATGTGTATCTAGAGTCACATACTGGGCAGAAGTCAATTTATGCATTTACATACCTGAAACAAAACCTATCTTCAGTTACGTTGTCTAAAAGAGGGATTAGCAAAAATATAATATTTAAATGAGAGGGTAATGCAACGTTATAGCTTGGAAGAAAGAAAAAGAAGCCTGTCTGAGAACAGAAAAACTTAGCAAAGACAGGAGGCTGACCACAGAATCCACCCCAGCACGAGTGCCAGAATGAGCTGCTAATACCACAAAATACTTGAACATGTAGGCTCACAGTCAGTGAACCCATATTAATTCTTCGGACTTTTTCTCTCTCTCTTAATTGTAAGTTTCTGGATTTTTGGCTCTTGCTCATCTCCCACTGACTTATAAGTACTCAGAGATGCCAAGAAACTGAGGACGATTACAGTCCCGAGATGGAGACTGGGAGTTGTGCGCTGTCTGCCTGTGGCCAAAATTTTCTCTCTTGCTAAGGTGAAAGCCACATAAAAGGTGGTGTCCAGCAACGTTCAATCCTCTGCCTGGGGAGTTACTTGTATGACAAAAAGTTACAACTGATCACTCAAAAATTAATTCTTGGGAACCCAGAGATCAGTTGGAGAACATATAAGCCTCCACCCCTTGGATTGTCTGCAATTCCCATTTCTGATCGTTCCTGTGAAGGGCAAGGAGTGCGGCTGTACTAACAGTCAGAAGACACGTCTTGGGTCTCGCCGTTGCATGTGCCGCTGCCTGCCGAGAGCTTGGGCACGTTGGGCACCCCGGAGCGCCTGGCCTCACCGCCGGGACGGTGCGGCGGGCAAAGCACCGCGGGTGCACGGGCACAGCGGGCGCATCCCGGTGTGATCCTGGGGGTGGATTGAGTTGGCCAGTGGACACCAACTGCGTGACGGGCTTCTGGTAGAGGACATGTACTAATTACCAACAGAGCTGTCAGTCACGTTAACACTGGAATATACAGTGGTGCTACCCTACATTCTCGCGCTGGAGCTGCAGTGAGATCCCAGATCATTGCGGGCGCTGTCTTGTTAAAATGTCTAACACGGGAAATAGAGCAGGTGCTGCTGATGTGACTTACACCGTCCAAAAAAGCAAACAGTTGGGTTAAAGAGGAGACGTAAGCCTTGCTCTCAGGAGCGCGGTGCTGCAGCTGACCACCACGGCACCACCGCCCGGCCCGAGGCGTGCTCAGCACACCTCCGCACCGCACATCTCCAGCTCCAAACTGGGCTCTGGCGGCTTTGTGCCCGCAGAGGCTGTGACCCGGTATCGCTCCTCTGTATTAAAACGGCACCACCAGGCCAGGCCAGCCCCGGACACGCAGAACGGCAAAACCTCCACACGCCCGGATTCAACACGGCGCTTCGGGGGTTCGTTAAAGCTCCCAGAGCCGAATTCGCGAGGCGGCACCGCGGCTGCGGGAGCTCCGCGCCGGGCTCGGGGGTTCGCGTCTTCGTTTAGATGCGTGCGAGTCTGCAGGTGTCGGAAGGAAATACCGATATTGTCAGAAATTTCATATTGATCATGAAAACAGTCTGGCAGCGCAGCATCACTCTTCGAAAGTGACTCCATTGGAATTGACATTCTGTAGACAGCGCAGGGAATGGGTTTATAATTCAGCTGACAAGAAGAATTACATTTTGCTGGAGCAACTGTAGGGTTGCCTTCCCCTCTTTGCAGGTGGCCTAATACAGATTAGAAATGGAATTCACGCCTGCTGTCTCCTGAGCTGGAAAGAAGGGGCATATATATTCAAATAAAGCTTTGAAATATGTTTTTTGTGCGTTTTGGTTTTCCTGCTAAAAGAGCTGTAAGGTTTAAGATGGATCTGAATAGACAGTTAATCACATATTTTAAAAATCTCTCTCTTCCTTACAGGGGAAAAGTAATTAATCTTTGGTTTCTTTTTTTAAATTAACATTTTTTTTTTATGCCACAGACTGTGCTGAGGAGAAGAAAAATCCTTATTTTGATTTTTTTTTTTTTTAAAGATGTAAAGCAACTGTACCTTTAATTGAGTGAAACGGGCTTCTTCACATTGACGGCTTCAGGCATCCAGAGCTATTTGGAGAGTAGATAACACACTGTTAAGATGTGTGGGTCTGAGATGGGGTTTGCATTACCTTAGTAACGTGCTTACTCCGTTCTGCTCTAAAGTCTGTCTCTTACAATTAGGACACTCATTGTGGCACAACAGTCAGCTGCAACCCTGACAATGACAAGGCTGTAACTGCCTGCCAGGTGTCTCGCACCAGGCAATCTTACTGACCACATCTAGTCCCTAATCTCTACATACCAAACTGTCTTACTTGCCCTATAATCTTCAGTGACAAACTTCACGAGGTCAATACCGGGAGCTGCTTGTGGAAAGGGGGCTGTTTCTGCAGAGCTCTGTGAGCTGGCAGGGCTCTGCGTGGGAGCACAAGTACCCAAACTCTCCAGGAAGGCCAAAGCAGGGAGTTTGGGAGAATCTCTTCTGGCTCAGCCATCACCAGCTCTCCTTTTGCCCCCACCCGTTAATTCCTCTTTGGTAGCGTGGCCTGTTCCCCACCGCAGCTCTGTTCATCACAAGGCCAGCCGGCTGCGCGGAATTGATCTGGATTACCTGTGACTGTACTGACAGCCACCTCAGAGCAGGGAAGGAGATACCTGCAAAGCAGAGACCACAGATCTGCAGCCATACGGATGTGCCCTTGCCACCGGCACAGAGGGAAATCCTGGCTCTATTGCTCCCTTCCCTGCTGCCCTCAAACTCTCATGGTCTGTGTGGTTTGACTCTGCTGTGGTTTACCAAAGGCTATAGCTGAACTTAACTGCTCTTAAAAATGCCATTTTGCAAAGGCATTTACAGAAGCATCATAAAAGCCAGATGACCTTTCAGATTGCTTGCGGTGTTTATTTCAAGGCAGGTGAAAGAGCAGTAAATACTGAGCCAGGAGAACTCATCTCTGAAAGCACTATCAAGTAGAAGTTTTCCAAGATAAAACTAATTTCAAGCGTTACGGTAGAGAAATAAAACCAGATCTGTGTCAGTACCAGTGATAGCTATGGGGCTGCTCTTGGGGAATTGTTTTGTCTCTGTTCATATGTATATTATCACCCTGAATATTTGCATGGGCCTTCTGATTAGCTGCCCCTTCCCCTTCCCTCTCTATAGGGGAACAACTTCAAAAAAAAAAAAATCCCGAAACCCCACAACTTGAAAACATACACTCAAAACCCAGATGCAATTCATCAACCAAAGGCTCTTGAGAGGGTAACTAAGCTTTGTAAACTGCCCTCTGCTCCCCTCACTAACCTGCCTGCGACAGCTGTGCAGAGATGGGCTGTGTGGCACTGAGGGAGCTGACAGACCCTGCTGGGAACCTGCCAGGTCCAGCACCCTGCCCTTGGCTCCAGAGCCACAGCACCGCACCCGGCACCAGCCTGTGCTGGCAGAATGCTCGCATTTCTCATTGGGCTGCTCACCCTCTCACTCGGATGGCATTTTTCTTGCTCTCACCAACATGCCCTGGACGTGCAAGTTATTCCTCAGAGCTGTGAGCCACAGCGCTGCACAACTGTAATGGCCTTTTGTTCCATGTGCGAGGTGACTGTCTAGGACACTGCATGTTTTCCTCATTCCCAAGGCTGAGCTGGCAGCTTTGTGCCTCCTCCGCTTGGCAGAGATGCGGGCAGCACTCCTTCCTGTGCATCTGTGCCACGTGTGCTGCCACAGGTCCCACCGCCCTGCAGCAGCCGCCTCCTGCCAACAGGTACAACCGGAACCTACAACCCAGCGTAAAGGGAGAGTACAGGCAGCCCAGGGAACAGCACAGAGCAGGAAGCTGTCTGCCTTCAGGTCTTCCCTAACAACCCACATACTGCTATTGCATGCAAGGGAACAGGCAAATGACTTGCAGAAAGCTGTAGGTGTGGTGAAGTGGTAGAGGCGGAGGTGCTGGGAACCCACCATCTGCCCGCAGCTCAGCGCCCCAGTAAGGGGCCCTGCTGGGACTGGTGCTGACACTTAAATGCAGCCACCCAATGCCAAGGGCAGCCGCTATCGCAGTTCAGCCAGGCAGCTCATTTAGGACTGAAGCTTCCATAGCATAGTTAAAAACAGCTCATGTAGGACACAGATTTAAGCTAGTTTACCAGGCTTCTGCACAGCTGAGCTGGTCCAACCAAGCAGGGACAACGGTGTCCAGAAGGAGGATAGCCCAGACTGAAAAGTTAGGCCAGTATCACAAGCCTTTTCCGGAAAACCTAGTTGCTGCACATCCTGGCAACTTTTCAACTCTTAAGTGCTTTTAGCTCTGAGTCTGTTAAAAGCAGGTGTAGTGAGGAATGTCAAAGGATGGACAGTCCCATTTTCAGGCCCACGGGATCGTGACTTGATTAGCAACAGATGCTGCCCCGCAAAGCACTGGTAAAGGCACATCCAGAATCTGAATGAGGTCAGAGGCTCACACCCGACATTAGAAATCCATGAACTTCTTCCTGACTTTGATAATATTATCCACAACAGATATTCCTATTGTGTCCTGGGTCAAGGGGAGTCTAACCAAGCAGGGACTAAATTAACGAGACACTGCTTGTTTTGAAGAAGCCTACACCATTAACTTGGGCATTGCTTTACAGACATCTCACTGTTCTGTCTTTCAGTACATCGGTAGCTTGGACGTACCCAGGCCCAACAGCCGTGTGGAGATTGTGGCAGCCATGAGAAGGATTCGGGTAAGTTCAAAAGAGCTGAACCCCACCTGGAATAAAGGGTTACATTCACTGGAGTGACTTGGTTGCAGTGTGCTGTTCTGCATTCCCCCCCCCAACCCGTTCTATCTGGAGCTCAAATCTCAGCACAATCAGGATTGTCACAACCTCCTCCAGAAATTCCCAAGGCATATTAGGACAGACCCATCCCCTGCTCTTTGCGAAGGGCTCAGTTAGCAAAACTCAGACATAAAACCCTAGTCTCTGCTGAGCAGGTATTGGAATTCTTGAACCTAAGAGATGCATTTAGCCTGTTTGGATTTTTGTGTGTATGAAAAAGGAGATGTACACAATCAGCTCCACAAAAGCACAAATTCATTGGCAGTTCCAAATACATTATGTTGTTATATATTGAAATAGAAGTGGCCTGGCAGATGTTATGAATGTAAATCCCATCAGGCTAGACTTTGTGGATTCTGCTGCTTATGGAATAATTTGCTGCTTTCCCCCATCCTCCAGTACAGTTTTACAGTTCCTGTTTCTCATCATCAAGTCTGCGCTCTTCCTCCTGTAGCCCTTTATTCTCCAGAACAGCCTGTGAATGGTCACCAGATTTAGCTACGATTAGCAGGGTAGCTAGCTTACATCTGCTTCATGTATAACCAGTTCAAGTGTATCTACCCCAAAAGGCAGTGCAGCTCTTGTGCCTGGCTCAAGTTTTGCAGGGGTCTTAATCCTGAGGCAGTTCATATGTCTCACATCAACTGAAGCAGGTTTGAGAATCTTCCACTTAAAGCTTTGAAGGGATTATCCTATTTCCCTCCGCTCCCCCCGCAGTGTTTAACCATCTAATTTTCATTTAGAATAGTGCTTTTTAAACTTAGCCTGTAACCGGCTGGGGAGCTGATGTATTCATCTCCAGCCAAGCTCAGAAATGACATTCCCCTGCCTTTGCCTGCTCAGACTATTAGTACAGCTCCTGCTCAGAACACGGTGCAGCAGCAATCTAAATTGCCTGGTTATTTATGGAACAGGTGAACATCTATAGGAGCTAAAGGCAATAGGCGAGAACTACCAGGGCAGCTTAGATGCTGGTATAACTATCGGTAATTTTTGAGCTGAATCAATATTTAGCATCAGATTTGATGCTTCACTTCTGCCAATCTTTGACTGGCTAACACTCTTGCAAGAAAAAGCAGACAGTATTTTTTAAAAACCAGTTTCTAGGAAGTGGTGCATTCTGTTTTCACCCCTGCTATTGCCATGATGGTATCTAGCTCAGAGTCGTGGCAGGGCAATAGCATGCCTGAGTGCTACATGAAGCATATAAGAAACCACTCTGCATTCATGGATGCCATCAGTTAATCTTATCACACAATATTTTTAAAGTAAGCATCCTGTATTCTATACTGGGTTTTTAATCTTGGAAGCCCTTTCCAAAAAGGGAGGGCTTCCCTTTTCATGTGCGTATTGTACAGCAGGATCTTATTCAGACACTTCCTGGCTGCTGAGCGGAAGATGCTCCTCTATTGAAGATAGTTAATTGGCACTGATCCTTAATTAGAGCATAAAGAATGAACTGGGAGGTCTTTGAAGAGAATTCTGGTGCATAGAGTACACAACCTAGGAACTGAGGGAAGATGGGAGTTATTTATGTAGCGTTCATTTGCATGCAGAGGCCTTGTTTATACTAGAGATTTTTTCCCATGGACTTTCAGCAGCACCAGTTGCAACTGGGAGGAAACACTGGAAGAAGCTATTGGTGGAAACTAGTATTTTGCTACCATCTTATTGTGAGTGGTAGTTTGCAGTGTAAGAACGAGAAAGGTCCTGCAGCCCTGCCAAGTCTTGGCAGGGGCACGTTGTGCTGAAGCTTTCATCCTTTGTGCACTCCAGTGTTCCTCTGGAATTCTCTGCTGGAGCGGAAACGAAAAGTCGCCCAGTACAAGCCTCAGCACAACATTTCCTCTGCTGCTCTCTGTGCCCTGCGACATGGGAGGAGGCAGCATGAGCCATGACCGGAGCAGTCGGTGACGGAGCCGTCTGAGCACAGGGGCAGCCCCACAGCACGGGCAGGCGGTTACTCATTGCTTCTGCCGCTCCAAAAGGGAACCAGGAAGGAGGATGAGGAGTCACAGCTCTGTATTTTCCAGGCTCTGACAGAGCTGGTTACTGTAGTTATTCATTAGTAAAGGGATACAAACTGAAACTGCCTTCCTACTACCACATCTGATTCTGGTCTCCAGTCTGTGATTAAAAGCACTTGCCCCAGGGAAAAAACCTTGAGCTACCTAACACTTAAAGTTGTCCTTGGAGTGTGGGGAGAGAGAGAGGGCGGTAAGAAAAGTAGCAACTCCAGGTGCTATGTCTGCTCCCTGGCATCTTACTGTCTTGTGTCTTGTACCGGGCTCTTTTGCCAGTTGCATATGAATTACTCCAGGGAACCTGGGAGGAGTTCCGTGGTATTCTCCAGGCGTTAGCGGAGCAGTCTGCTTGCAGACTTCAGGACATACAGAGTGCACAGGCTGTAGGACATTACTCCCAGCGTGCCTGAAATGACATGTTTTCACATTACTCTGCTGAAACTGCAATCCACTCTTTTGCAGTTGGTATTTAAGATGCGCTCTCACAGTAAAGCTTAAATCCATATTCCTGACTGAATGGATGCTTGTAGAATTACTAGCAGTACTCCATTAGGCACACATTAGATTCCCAGTTCATAACAGACTGGAAAACCTTGTCTCATCATGTTCTGTGCTCCCACTGGAGGGAATGCAAATGCAATAGGTAGAACAGGGAAGCTGCTGTTCTTAGCTTTCCATTATGCAGAGCTAGACAACTTTAAATTTGCTAATCCAGTGGATTATTAGCTACATACAGCTGCCATGTTATTATATGATCACCAGAGTTCAAACTAATCCCTCTGCCACCTTTTGCCCTGGCAGGGAAGATGATGAAATTAGTTTGCTACTTGAATAAGTACACAGTGCTCTGACAGGCGCGTCGAGTTGCTGTTTATGAGAGTCCAACTCATTGCACAGCTCCAAGCACCCGGTGCAGGCAGGCGTTCCTCCGCCTCCCAGGGAGAAGCCGCACGCCACATCTGCTGTCTCCTGCTGCCCGAGGCCATCCAGGTCTGGGTGTCTGGCAGCGCTCGCTCCGACTCCTGCGTTCAGAGTCAGCGTTCTGGTGGAGCTGGCTTTCTCCTGAAGTGGATTCATCTGCAGATATTTGAGCCTTCTCAGCACTCTAGGGAGCTCATGTACAATATAAGATTTTTCTTCCTGCAGAAGTGGCAGCTAATGTGAAGAATGTGAAAGTTCTTCTTGAGGGCCCAAATAGCTCCCTGATTCAGCAGGATCACCCTTTGCCTAGACGCATGACTTGTCGCTGCCTGTTAACTAAATAGCCAAGTTCTCCCCTTAGCCAGGTAAAGGATCTCACAGAATTTAAGAGGAAAGAGGTCGTGGAGCCCACACAACACAGACAGTAACAGGAAAGCTTTGCTGAAGACACCTATGGGTAAAGATGAGTTTTGTAAGACACAGAACATTTTCTTGAAGCTCCTGAGGTTGCTTGGGAAATCTTGCCCTGAGACACCAGGGAATGGCTTTATGTGAAGGGTTAACATCACAACACGTCCTGCATCCATTGCCCTGCTTCCGCAGAGCGAGCACTGGCCAGAGGAGACACAGTCAGAGCAACTCTACCCTCAGTGCAGCACCTCACAGCCAGTCAAGCAGCCCTTGTGAAATGCTGCTATTTTGAGTGATGAGTTGGACAAGGACATGACAGGAGTAAGCGTCAAAGCCTGTCATCCCCACAGACGGCCTGCTGCCAGCAATTCCCCAAGTCACTCCATTTAATTACCTTTACAGCGCAGAATCAGTTTCCCTGGAATTTGCACTTGAGATTCTAAGAAGCCTAGAAATTTCAGGTCTGATTGGAAGGTCTAGCTTGGACCTAAGCAGGTATTAACACTCAGAAAGGAGCCAGATGTTGAATTATTTAATCATTTCATAAGGGAACAGCCAACTGGTGCTATGCCCATCCAAGCACCAGGATGAACAAACAGGAGGCAGGCATCCAGACTAATGTGTTTCTTCTGTTACCTCCACATTTCTTAGGCCTAATTTAATTGAGAAGTCTTTTTCCCCAGAGGCCAGTGTGCCAGAGAAGCAGAAACATTTATAAATCTTGACGCAGGATACAACAGAAATGCCTGAGTTCTCCTTGGCATGAGAACTGCGTTCTCACTTCAGCCTCCCTGTTACCCTGATCGTTCTTGCTGCATCCACACTCTTAAGCAGAGCCTCAACGCTTTGCAATTTCTCCACACAGTATTCTAGCGAGGAAACGCACTCTAGCCACACTGTAAGTCATATTGACTGTCAGGTATCAACTGGTAGTGTTGAAGTGTGACATGACATCAGTTTAAATCAGGATGAGTGAAAGTTACAATCCTACAGTGCAACCTTGCGCAGCGGAGGCAGCAGGGACGGCCACACAGAGCCTGCTTCTCCCGCACCCCAGCAGCTCCCAGTCTGAACGCTGGGCTGGCTTCATAAGGCAGCTTGCACTTAAAGCCACACCAGGCTATAAACTCCAGTGGTTCAGGAGCAAATATGGATGTCATTTATCTGCTCTTGCTACAGGAGAGGAACCAGGTGGACAGCTAGCAGAGGACAGGGTGTCTGTCTTCAGCCATCTCAGTTCAATTTATCACTGCGTGGCAGGCTTGGAAGGTAGAGACATTTAATAGACTTGTTCATGACATTCTTCTAGAACACGGTTCCTTTAGTTTTCCCAGACAGACAGCCTTAATGCAGAGGAGAAGTTCACCAAGATAACTGCTGAATAGATTTCTCTGATGTATTCTGCCTATAAGACCAAGTTATTATGCTTGGAGCTAAGTTTTCCTGCCAGCTTCATGTTAATCTGAGCTGGAGTTGTGATCAGCACTAAAAAAAGATAGAAGCTGAACTCCCAGCTGCTGGGTTCTTGGTTCATCTTTGCAGCCTCTCCCACTATGATGAAGTTATTTGGTCTGCTGCAGCTGAAGCACAGACTCAAACGTGGAAAGTGCAAACTGCTGAAGCTCTTGCCCTGGTGTAGACCTCTGTAGCTGCATGCTGGGATCTGTTGTTGGATGGGAGTTTATTCTGCTGCAGTTCCTGGAGGGCTTTTCCTTTCAGCCTCTTTGGAAAAGCATTCAAATGCTGAACTAATGACAGCCCTGGGCTGTGAAAGAAAACAATCCTAGCTTAAAATATTTCAACAGCCCTCAGACTGCTGGTGTAGACTGACCCTTAGTTCTCAGAATGCCATGCACCTTCCATTCGTTTACAGGAAGGTGAAGGAAAAACATATGACAGTTCTTAACACGGTTAGAGAGTAAAACACGAGCACCTTGAATGTCTGCTCCAACCCTCTAGCACACCCTGAGCCAGTTAAGGTCACAGCTGATAGTACACAGCGGTTGTGGGAAAATGCTCCATGTTGGTAACCAAGTCTCATTTACTAGAAGCTTTACAGACAGAACTGGGCCATGTCAGTTCACCCAAGGCCTTTAAATAAATATCGTCATCACATAGCGACATTCACTAGATCACTTGAGGAACTGCACTGTAGAAGATAGTCTGGTCGTGGATCCAGTCAACACTTACACTGACGAGCATACAGGCAGACAGCAGACACCTTATTATAAGAACATGAGAGGAGGACTTCAGGGAGACAAGCTTCCCCAACATTTCTCTTCCTCCTTCTCCTCCGTACCAAAAGGGCTATGTATTTACCCCAAAATGTGCTCCGAGAGCACCTTTTTCTAGGATACCTTCCCTGCTTCTCTGGAGAGCCATGCCAGGGTTGCTTACACTGATACGTATTAGACCGAGTCTATAGCTTCCAGGAGAGAGCAGCAGCTTTAGGTATCCAAACCAAGTATACATGAGCATGTACTATCTTGCTCTGATACCTTCTGCAGAAAGTCTGGTGTCACTTTTGGCTCCTTTCCAAAGCAGAGGCCTAAGAAAGGCTCATGCAGCTTCACACAGGCGGCACATGATCAGACTATAGTCAATCCTCAGTACAACCTACAAGTCTACCCAAGAAAAGAATGAGGAACTTACACGAGTGACTTGGAAGGAGATTTACAGCAATCATGGATGGCTTTCTGTCTTCTGCCTACTCTCTGGATCTTTCTGTACTTCTGTCTGCCTGTTCAGCAGCTCACGTACCTTTGCCTGCAACATTACCTGCTCTCTGCTTTATTAAGGGAAGATACCAGTCAACACAAAGAGCTACAGGCACAGAACAATCTCTCAGACAAGTGGGCTAAGAAAACTGGGATTGGCAAGAGGACATGAAGAGCAGAGGGGATGACTTGGCTCAAGGCACCCTTGCCATATGGCCCTTCTCTTCCCCAGGCACCTAGAGCCCCAAGCAGAGCTGTGTCCCATTACCCGACCCACCTGCAGGAGTGCTCAGCTCCAGGCACGATGGTCTCAGAAACACCGGTTACTCCCAGGGTCCCAGCCATGTCACGCATCTGAGCCAGTTTAAGGTCTCTACCACACAAGATTAAGCTAATTGGTTTTACCTTTCCAGGCCCTGGCAAAATACAGCAAGTGTTTTCAGGATGGTAATTTAGTGTTAATTGCAGCTAAGTTTAGCCCTAATGCCTCATTAGGTTGTTTGCCTCTAGTTGTTGCAGCTATAGCAGAGTCTCCTGCGCAGGGATGGGGATCAGGCTGGACTTCCTGGGAGGCAGAGGAGTCCTGCACCACGCTCTGAGGGTCCAGCTGAGCCATGCCAGGAAGCCTCTTGCCTCCTCCTACCCAAGAGAGGGAGATCTGGGCGCGGAGACAGAGGCCCTTAGACCCGAACGCTCTAATTAGCATCTAGTCAGCAGCTCTGCAGGGGTCTCTGTTGTGCCCAGACGCACGCATTAGCCCATTTCCACAGTAAAATGGATTTCACATCCTTTCCTATTACTCCTTTGCTGGGGTCCTCACCACTCCACTTCTTCTGACAACGAACAGAAACACAGAGCCTCAACCTCTCAACCCCTGCTCCTCACCCAGCTCCCACCTCACCTCCCTACCCTGCCCCTGAGTTTTACCACCTCTCCCCTTTCCCAGTATGCCCCTGCAGCCCTAATTAGCCAAAGCACCAGGTGGGACTGGATGTCCCAGAGGTCCCTTGCCCAAGGAAGGGGGAGGGCTGGGGTTGGAACGATGGGTGATGCAGGTGCAGCTCCTTAGGCCTCTCTCTGTATGTTCTCCAGTCTATGGTTGCCTTGGCAGGCTCAAGCGTGTTTCATGCATATGCTGCTCTACTAGCCTGAGAGAAAATTTAATTTTCATGAACTGAAAAAATGGCTTTAAAAACATGGAAGCTGCTTTTCTAGAAGAATTGGGTCTGCCGTGTCTCAGACTAACGTCACATCGTTTTATCCAGTTTCTGCTTTATATTATCATAAGGCAAAGGGAGGAAGGTCTTAATGAGATGTTTCTGCAGTGGCGTCATGTGCAGTGTTTCTGGGCGGCATCGTGTGGCTGTGGTGGAGAACTGACTACTCCCTGCTCATCCGCCTTGAGTAGGAGGAGAGGAATAAACACCTCTGAGATTACATGAGAATCCAGCCTTCTGCTCACTGCTGGGGGATGGCTCACCATGTCACAGAGCCACCCCAATGACTTCTAACTTCTTGCAGGTTTCCACCCTGCTCATCTCCAACCCTAAATCACCTCTGGACTTCTTGCCACAGAATAATGATTCGTTATCTTCTGCCACTTCTGAGCTGAAATGGGTGGGGACTGGTCTAGCTGTCAATACAGGCCACTGTTACAGAAGACAGTTTAGAGCCTTTTCAGTAGCCACGTGCTATGACCTACTTTTGAGGAGTGACTGGTGATTATAGATGCCTCAGTTCTTATACCCTGTTCAGCGAGTGCGCTACGTATGATTGATAACAGATGGATGGAGGGATCAGTCAGTGAAATGTGCCATCTCTAAGCAACAGCGACCTTTTAATGCCTTCCTCAGAGTACTGAAAACTGGATGGCTTCTCCAACGAGGGGGTGGAACTAGTGAGGCATATTAATATTGTTTTGCATAAGAGTCATGATGGATTGGAATTTAGGGGAAGGCTAATAAAAGCAGCGGTTAAACAGATAAAAGCTAAATTAAAATGTTAGTACTAAATAGAACAAGACAGAGCTTTTTGTCTGATCCTAAATCTTGGCTATGAGGTAGGCACCTTTTAATTGTAAAATGAAGTGGCTTTAACAGTATTATTATATTACTGAAGCATTTGATTTCACAAGCTAAAATATCAGTGTATGAGATCCCTGCAAAGCTTTTATCTAGTTTGAAATAAAGTAGCTTTTTCAACAATTACGTTACTGGTTGTAGAGTATTACGGAGATGAAGTATAATGGCTTTCAAATTACATTCTGGCGTAGAACAATCAGCCACAACTCAAAGCCGCTTCTTGACTGGTGCCTGAAAAAATGTGACTGAGATGGCAACCAGGGTGGTAGAGAGCACAAGGAGGTGCCTTAATCTGAGCGGCAAGTGCATGGGCAAGGGCACAGGAACGGGTTGCCCATGGCCTGGAGTGCCTTTGCTGTGCTGGTGGAGTAGAGACCCTCCCTGGGCTGCCAGTACAAGTGCAGGCATTGATTTCCACTAGAGCAGGTTGACAAGTTTCAGGACCAGGAACAAAATAGAATTGTCCGTGAAAATAAGCACTTAAACCTGTCACATGGGTGAAGCTATCAATGTGCAGGGGAAAAAAAAAAATTCAAAAAAGTCAGCTTGTAGCTATAGTGTAACCTCATGCTTTGAGCTCAGCCTGTCTGGTTCTTGGGTTAAGCGTGTCCCCACTGGACACGGGAGGAGGGCTAGAGCTAGTGCCGCCGCAGCAGGTGCTGTTGTAGATGGTGTCTGGACTTTGTCGGATGCAAGGGCCTTTGTACTTTACGGTTCAGTGTTCTGAGGAGAGGGAACCTTGAAGGACCGTGACCACAAAGCAGAATTCTGCCTAGTAAATGAAGATTTGCCAACAATAGCTTGGTTCTACACTTGCTTTCTTCATTCTGCTTTTGCTCTGCACTAAATAAGGTCTGAAGGCAAACAATAGGCACTACTCAGTATAATACGTCGACAAGCTACTTCAGGTTTTGACCAAATAACTCTGTGATAAACGGAAAGGATACTTTGATGAGGGAGCAGGGATTTTTCAAAGGCATTACAGAATGGTTTTCTTTTTTTCCTGCAGCAGTGATTAGACATTCTCTAAATGGCTTTTCCCTGGGCCAGATGGGTTATTTGGACTAATTGGCAACTGCCTGACTGTTTTCAGGACACCTGAGTCACTTCCCCCTTCTTCCATCCTTCTGTCACTCTGCTGCTGCAGAGATACTGCCAGGCAGTGGGTCTGCTGGAGGGGAGGATGGGGCCCCTTGCATTGCAGAGAGCATCACAGGCCAGGGCCCTGCATCACCCTGCTGCCCACACAGCCAGCACACTCCAGGAATCCCACCAAATCCTCCGAGCTCCAGGATTTTCTCTCTGAAAGCAAATTATTTTTTCACGGGAAGAAGAGCAGTGGGACATGTTAAGACAAGATGTGGTGTGATGGAGGACAAAGCATTTACAGCTGGCTCTAGGAGGGCATAAGGCACACAGTTACTCCTCAGGCATGTGGGTCCTTTGGTAGAACTGGTCCAAACGCTGGTGTCTGCCATCAAACCTGCTGCCCCTCCAAGTGCCCTGTACCTACCGCAGAGCCACAGGCAGTTCGTGGAGGTCAGTGATCCCAAAGCCATCACGGACCAGTTCAGTCCTGCTGCAGCCTGTGCTCCTGCTGTTAATGATTATGGGGCCCAAACTTCCAGCACAGGCACATTTTCTCATTTTGATGTTGTTGCCCCCTGGAGCAATACTGGTCTCCTGCTTGTCTTGCTTCCTTACATCCAAGCCAAGAGCCGGAGAAGCTGTGAGCTGGGGCAGCAAACACCATTTGTGGTTAATCATTGACCTGTATGCGAGCAGTGCGGGATGTATTAATGGCCACAGGTCCGCACCCAGCTGCTGACAGCACTGCTAGCCCAGGGACACCAGGAGTGGCACTGAGGAGCAGAGCAGGCATCAGGAAAGTGGGACCAAGCATCAGCCCCAAGGGTGGCTGCTGGTCACTGCTGAGCAGGGGGACAGGGAACAGCCAGGTGGGTTCCTACTCGTTGTTGCTGCTTTTGTGGCTGGCTGTTGTTCATGTTTACTTACCCATCTGTGAAGTAGCTGCATACCCAGCTGACCCTGGCATGCCTCTGTACCCTGCCCAGCACCATGAGCTTGCAGACAACTGACAAATCCTCCAGTGGCCTCTTGTACAAGAGCCTGGAAGCCCAACCCAGGCTGCTTGCCTCTGCCTTGGCTGTATGATGCTCTGGTACAGTTCTGATTACAACACCTCTGTGACAGTAAATACTGATAGCATAAAACCCTCTTCATCCATAATTCCCACTATCTAAACCCAGACTGTTTCTGTCATCATGATTCACTAACCTCAGTGGCTCCCTTGAGGCTAGGAGTCCTTGAACTGCATAATATTCTGGAGGTTTGGAAATGACACAATTAGAGTTGAATTTTCTTTCTCTTATAGCAAGAGTCTTGTTTCCAAATTTGAAGAAGATTTTATGGACAATTTGAGGAGAACCCAGAGAACCTTCCTTTAGATTTAGGGATTGCCACAGAGAAGGGTTACTGTGGCCTATTGGCAATTTTATCAGCAGTCAATAATTTCTACCCAAGGACCACTTGGTGAGAAGCAGCATGCCAGCCGTGCTGTGCCTGCCTCTGCTCAGGGCTTCACATCTGGGTAATACCTGGGTGCGACTGACGTCTGCCCAGGGGCAGCCTGGCAGGAGAGGGGTGAGCTCTTGCTGGCTTCGCTTTTGCTGTGTTCCAGGAATGCACATGGTCCAAGAGCTCTTGGGCAGATTTCAAAAGGCATTTGTGCTCTGCATGTTGTTAAGAGCAACCAAGATTTCTTCTGAAGTCAATGGGAATTAGGAATTGTGTGCTTTAGTAAATCCCTCTTAATAGCTGCATCTAAGCATCAGACCTGACTCTGCTGGTTTTACTAAGGAGGCAGGATCTTCCAGTACTGCAAGCCAAGTCTTTACTAACAGACCTTACACTCGCAGTCCCTGTGGCCCTACGGTGACTGACCCCCTCCAAGCTCAAAGGCCAGTTTCTGGCTGGAATTACTGTACAGTCGGTGCTCTCAGATGCAGACACATCGTTTCTGTGTAGCGCTTGGAGGCCAAGTCACTGAGCTTTCTCTAAGAAATGTTTTCTCAAGTGGAGCTGTTGGAGATCGATAGTATTAACAGCTACACAGAAAAAGTCTCCTTGCCTGGGAATAAAGCAGATTATTTCATTCTCTGTCTCAGACCAGTACATAGCAAGGCTGTTCATGAAAGTTGCTGGCATTGAGAAGTAGAAAGGTTCAGCTGCACCCAGGGCTTGAGCTAACAAAGAGCTCTCTGGGGTGAAAGAGAATGAAGCCTGCCTGCACCTAGCAAAGGAGGCATGAAACCTGGTCTGCACAGAGCAGCACACCAGGCAGCTCAGCATCCCTCACATTTTCATTCTGGTCTAGTTTGTAATCAAGTGCTGTTTCTGAATACAAATGGAGACCCAAGTCTTCGTTCTAGCTTGAATTCTGCTTGCTCAAAGCTAGAGGTGCCAAGTCCAGCTTCCTACCTCTGCTGTAGATACGCGAGGAAAATGCTAATTTCCTTAGAGGGTGGCTAGGAGAAACCACAAGACTCAAGAGCTGGGGGATGGCACCCGAGATGCATATGGTGTGTGATAGCAAGTTAGAAGCCAGGAGATGGTCCCTCCCTGCAGCATTTAGCAAAAGCAGGTGCTCGTCATGCAGATGTAGCTTCTCCAGATTCTCAACAGCAAACTAGATTCCTCCTTCTCCTTTGGAGAAGTATCCACCGCGGGCGGACGTGCTCAGCATCACTCTCCCGCATCCTGAAGTCCCAGAGGCTCTAAGGAGGAGGCTGCAGCCACACGGTTTCTCCTGGCTGCAGAGCAGCACGGGTGCTGGAAGCAGAGCAGCACAGGAGGTCACACCTGGGGCTCTTGGGAGCAGGGGCTGGGCTGACATACTTACCGCTTTGAACACCTGGGCCTCCTCTGCCCCCTCCATCTTGACCTCCCCTGCCTGTACTGAGGCGCAGGAGCGCTGGCACCTCCTCCCCATCCCCGCACGCCGAGCGTGGCTCCCCCAGCCTGCCTCTCGCGCTGCCTTCGCCTCTTGCCATCCTCCCTCGCTTGGACTACCTACACTGAAATAGCATCATTACATAAACGTGAAGTGTTGCATTATTTAGAGGCCTGCAATCCTGGCACCTGCCTTTGTCAGAGCCTCAGCGTGGCAGCAGGATTAGGATTTCTCCCTGGCAGTGCTGTGCCAGTGTGAGCCCCTGCCAGGGCCCTCGTGAAGCAGCCCTGGAGCCCCCACCCCACACACAGTCTCGCCACGGTGGGTCCTGCCCAGCTCCCGTGGTCATAGACTGCTCGTGGTCTGCACGGGTGCTCTGCTCCCTGAAGAACAGCTGTAACAAACCCTCCTGTGAAGAGACACGAAAGATCTAAAAATTGGCTTTCAATTTTTATTCTCTGTCCAAAGAATAAACAGCAGCTCCCAGAGACAGAGCAAAGCAGTCCTGTTAATCACCCCATCCATCTCCCCTTCCTGCTTCTGAGGGCATCAGCCCCTCTTTTCCCTCCCTGCCCAGCTCAGCCATCAGAGCAAGGGAGTGAGGAGCATCTCTCCCACTGCAGGGCTCTTGCAGCTCACTGATGGTGCTGCTCCTTAGCGACCTGTCAGGCTCAGAGGCAGCGCTGCGAGGGGACCAAATGTACAATAGGGATTTTGGAGCCAGCAGCAAAAATCCTCAGTTGCTCCCTGCTGCTGTCTTTGTAGGAACACTATCTGGTGGCCTGGCCCTGCCAACTAGATGCTGTCACTTAGAGGGGACTGGCTGTAACCAGAACAACTGAATGGGTGAGGTAGAAAATGAACATCCTTGCTCTGTGGATGAGAAGCCGATGCACAAAATATTCTGTTACCTTCCCACAACCATGTCAGGGGGCTGACGTTATTCCATGGAGCTCTGAGCCTGCTCCTGCTCTTCTGAGCTTTGTGGTTTGAACATTGATGAACAAGGTTTAAAACAATTCAGTCTTCTAACTTGCCTCTTGTCCTACATACCAGACTGGAGGGCAACTAGGATACAAAACGTGTGTATAAAACCAGCTCTGCAGGGTCTCTTGAAACTGATGTTTGTAGGGAAATACAGAATTACTCGAAGGTATCACAGTGTCTAATTGCAGTTTCACTTCTAAGGGTTATTTCAGGTGAATCTGACCTGCTTCTAATGAAATTAGCACTTTTTATCTGCAGTAACCTAGCAGCTCTTTGAGGTAGGGATCATTTTCATGTTCATGTGCAATCAGTGCCTGGTACATGAGACTCCATCGGGGTGGGGTCCCAAGACACTACTTCATTACTGAAGCTAATTAATCATCCAAAGCACTGCGGACGGAAAAGGTAATTTGTTTTCTCCTGCAAAATGAATAGAGGTAGGGAGGAAAATAAAACCCAGCTTGCCTGTGAGCAGGGGTTGGCCTGCCATGGTGAGACAAGGACTGAAGGGCTGTGTGTGGGAAAGCTCCCCATTAAACCTGGGGACAGCAGGGGGTTCCTGGAAGTGACAGCCACACAATGGTGCTTTTGTCAGAGAGGCACCAAAGGCCAGATGATGTCACCTTGCGCTGGGCTGCAAGGCTGCTTTTGCCTCATGGGATGGAGCTCAGCAGTAGCACAGTATCTCTTTAACAGGGAGGAGGCAGTGAAAAGGCTGCTTTTATCCCACCCTTTTTTAAAAACAGATGAAGAAGCTGTGTTCCAGAACAGTCTGCCTGTTTTCAGAGGTGGAAAAGACTACAGAGCCACTGCTGGTCTCCCCACCAGTTCCCATCACCTGCAGGAGCCCTGCTCTCCCCCATGGGTGTAACTCTGACCGCTTTTTGCTCCACATCCTTCTGACTGGCTCAGAGGAATCTATAAACTCCAACCCTGTCCTTTGCCACCTCACCTTTAGATGGAAAGATTGAGCTATCCTTAAAGGCTGCCTGAGACTCCAACAGTCTGAGACCTTCCAAGGGTAAGATCTGTTGAAGATTGGGAGAAGGAGGATGAAGAGGAAGGTCTGTATTAACGTGCCCATCTGAATGCTTTGCAGGGCCTCAGAAAGCAGGATTCCTCAGAAGGCAGAGGAGACCTGGATAAAAGGCAGCTCTTTCCCCTGCCTCCCCCTTATCTGCCAAACCTCCAGCTGCTGCAGCCAGAGGTGGGATCCTCACAACCTCCTGCCCGCCCCATCCGAGCCCCACAGCTTCTCTCCCAAACAGAGGAGTGGGAGGAGGTTCTCAAAGGTTTAATGACCAAACTGAAGCACAACCCACAGCAACCCCCCTCTCTGTTGGCAGTTAGGGCAGCCCTCCTAGAAACCTGTGTTTCTCAGGCCATCCAGTACAACTGGTGGATCCCAGCCCTCCCGAGCAGGGGGGCATCAGGCAGACCTTTACCTGCACCTTGCTGCAGAGGAGCAGACCTCAACTCCTACGGATAGAGGTGGGTTCCTGCTTGCATTTCTCCATCCTCACACTACGGAGCAGATTAGTGTTTCTCTCCAAATCCAACTACACTGTAAATAGGCTCTCAGTCAGAGGGAGCATGGCTCAAGACAACAGGGTGCAACAGGGTCCTGAGCTGCTTCAGTTGCTGGGTGGCCACGGGGACTGCAGCCCCGCTGGGGATCACAAGTTTGTACATGCAGTGGGGATGTGTAATCCTCACTGTGAGTGGGTGCTGGAAACTCCTGATTTCAGCTCTCTGCTCTGCCTTGACTTGCCAGGTGAACTCTTGGTGAACAAGCCAGCCTCAGTTTCCCATGTTGGGACTCTGACTAATGTCTGCTCACCTCCTGGAAAAGCTATAGCTCAGGGTTCATGTCTGCAAAACAATTTGAAGCGTGGAAAGCCCTGCTCAGGAAAGGTCTTCAGATTAGTCAGCTCCCAGTGCGGCTGGTTTTGAATATTTATATAAGCAGAAAATTTTCAGGCATGTTTTGCCAAGCTGTACAGCTCCTTTCCTGAAAGGAACAGTTTTCCCAAAGCAGTGCTTGGAGTCTCGTTTACCTCAGTCTCTCCATGAACACTCACTCCACCAAGGTGACAGGCAGGAGTCGTCTCCGATGATAGCAGGCAGGGTGTCTGCAAGGGGACATAGAGGGCACACAGGCTGTTTGGGCTGAAGCAGCCTGTCAGTGCTTTGTTTCAGTACAACCAGAGCCTTAAAGCTGTATGGGGAAGGAGTGTCAAGAGAGCCTGGATCCACAGGTTGCTCTGTTATCGACAAACTGCTTCTCTGTTGGCTTCCAAAAGCCTGCAGGAGGCTGATGCTTGGCACTGCTTCCTAAGGGATTTTTTTTTTCCCCTCTTAGTCCCTAAGCATTGTTGTGGCCTCACTCACACACATCACCCCCGAGGATCTCCAAAGCCAAACCAGGAGTTAGCAGGAGGCAGCCAGGCCAGGCATGCCCAGCATTCCTGGTGTGGCCTCTTCCAGAAACCCCTGTCCCCTAAAGGGCATCCTAGAGGGAGACAGAAAACACCTGCATCTCTGCAGAGACCTCAACCACAGCCAGAGCCAGCACAAGAGGGCAGGGCCAAGCTCGCATGCCCTTTTCCATTTACAGGCAACTTTCAAGAAGCTACTTTTGGAGCTGCATTTGTGAGCTGAGCCAGGAACGAGCCAAACGCAGCTGAAGTGCCCTTGTGCTGGCTGAGGGGCAGTGGGGCACGGGTCCAAGAAGACCTGCAGATTAGACCAATTAAAAGAGTGCTGACAATGCCAAACAGGAGACTCCAGAAATGCAAATATTTTCTTAGCTTAATTCAAGTTTTTGCAGTTTCTTCACTGGCTTCCATCCTTCCTCCCCGCCACAATGCACAGCACTGCTCAGCTCTAGCTGCAGCGAGGGGCTGACCACCAAGGCTGGGGATTAGTGAAGGCTTTAGCAAACAGACCCCTTGTTACTGAGATGCTTGTGCATCTCCTTGCATCAAGGCAGCTGTGAGGGGCCACACACTGCCCTGGCATCAGGGAGCAGCGAGGGTGGCTTTGCTCCCTCACGGAGAAGGAGCCAGAAGCCAACCATGATAACATGGCTGGCAGGACAGGGGCCTCACCAGGTAGGGAGGACCCCATCCTATCATACCTGGGTGAGGTGAGCAGAGACCCTGGGGAGTAGCCAGGTTCAACCAAGAGTCCAGGTCCATACTGATGAGACGGGTCCGAGGCTAAGCTGGGAAGTCAGTCTTCATGTTGGGATCATGGCTAGGCATGGCTGTGGCTGAGCTAAAGCCCAACACTACTACACTGGAGTTGAAGAAAGGACTGAAGGCCCAGAGCTGAGCTTAAATGGAGGCCCATGGGTGGGGGTGTGGGCAGAGGGCCCAGGTGAGGCTGATTAGGACCTTTAACACCTCACAGCTGGTTGCTGTGGGATGGCCAAAGTGAGAAGAGTCAGAGCTGTCAGCACAGCTCATTGAGAGATGGTCCCAGCAAGACAGCTGGGCTTGGTGGGAGGCTTTGGAGCAGGAGGGCTGTCCTGTGACTCCATAATCCTGGAGTCCATCCTCTGCCCCTTGGATAACCTACAAGTACCTCTGCTTCCACTTCTCAGCTCTCAAAAAGCAGTTACTTGTCTGCCTGGCCAAGACAGCATTGCCAAGCAGATGATTTTTGTGTACCTTAGATGTGGTTTGCTAGGGAGATTTTGTGCACATAGGCTGAATTTTCCTGTTAATCCTTTCCTCACAGCTATGTGACACGTTGTCTCCAGCTCCTGCACCTGAGCAGTATCTGCAGCTTTGCTGCACGCAGGGCACCAGCTCCAGGCCAGCCGCAGCAACCCCATCAATAAATCATCTGTGGTTAGTTTATCCCGTGGTGCTTTTCTTGCCAAGACTAATCAAAGCTTAGTCTGTAAGCAGGTCTCTGCAGCTCAGGCTGTGGTCAGGAACACGGGCATTGCAGGGTGGGCTGTGTGGAGGCTGAGCCTGTGGTTCAGGTTAATTCCTCGAAGAAGGAGCATGTGGAGCTCTGCAGGGACAGTGCGCTGAGCCGGGGCCCCTGCCCGTGTCTCTGGGGGGGTTATCTGCATGAACTGCCAGGCAGAGAAGGACCAGTGCACCCAGTCCTGGGGAGGAGAGCCTGGTAGGACCTTCTGGTGGGTCCTCGCTGTGGTCCTGAACCTCACAGCTGGTGCTGAGGGGAAAGAACACGGTGTCAGGCACCAGAGGTTGCGCTCGGATTAGGAAGGGGACAGAGAGGGTTGTACTCAAATGTGCAAACTCAGCTCTTGACCAACCAGCTCCTGAGAGGAATTGGAAAAGCAGAGAAGGGATCACTGGGCCAGGCGAAGGGTAGGCCCTGACCCGTGGCGTGGCGCAGACGCGTGGACAGATAGCTGCTCCCCACAGACGGGCTGAAGCCACATCCCAGCACCCCAGCCCCAACTCCAGGGCTCACAGACCTGCAAGTGCTGTTCTGCATCATTGCAGAAGCCCGAGTCCTGCCTGGCTGTGCAGGCAGCTACACTGCTGCCAGAGCACAGAACTAGGAATAAATAAATAAATCCTGTGGGATGAACTGTGATCACATCTCCTCGCTGCCCCTCCAGGGACTCCCAGAAACCCAGCGGGGCCGTGATAGCTCCTCAGCCCCCTTCAGCTCACTGTGTGGGGAGCGATCTGTGGTATCTACAGAGAATTTGTTGGATGGTGGAAGGAGCTAATTTAAATGAGAAAAAAAGACTTTGGGTATGTTGCCAGCATTCTCTTTGCCTATTGTACTCCCCCTTCGGTTTCTGCTTTCCACTAAACAGTTTTATGTTTCCAAGGATCATAAATTCTCATTTTTCCACTGGGCAGGAGGTGCACTCCTGGTCTCCACTGCTTCCTGCGTTGCTTTTGTGTCCGTGTTGCCCAGTTACTGCAGCACAGGCCCAGACTATGCCCAGCCGCATTCACACCGGCCACGTCCCCGGGAGCGTGCGCCCCGCCGCCGGGCACTGGGAGTTCATAGGATTCAGACAGGCACATGCTTCCCAAGGTGAACAAAGGAGAGGCCATAACCCAGCGGTTTCCAGCTGGAGGCCGTGGCTGACCGGTGGAAAAGCTGCTGCCCGGCGGGAAGGTGTGATGTGATGCAGAAGGGGCCGCGGTGACACATGGGGGGATTGGAGGCAGGACTGCAGCCTGCGGGCCAAAGGGTGTGGGAACCGGCTGCTCGTTTGTCAGCTCCCGGGCAGCACCCGGCGATCGGCTGAGCTGCCCGCGCTGGGAGAGGAGCTCAGTTTTCTGTAGCATCAGTTCCAAGCAGCAGCACTCCAAGCAGCATTAATTCAAACAGCAGTCGAGATAACACCCTGTCCTCAAGCTCCCTGGGTCAGTTTGGTTTGAAATTAATAACATTCCTAAACTTGAGATACCTGGATTCATCAGGGCTTTAATTCCTAACATATGGTGCTCATGCGGTGTCGGAGGTGCCTCCTGCAGCAGGTGAAGGATGCCTCCCGCACGGCCGTGTGCCAGCCTGGGAGCAGGAGCAGGGACCAGTGGGTCCTGCCAGGGTGACGCTGCCTCTTGGGGCGCAGGGCTGAGCAGGTTTCCCCCTCCTCATCGCCATGCTCCCCGTGTCTGTCCGGCAGGCAAGGTTTGGGAAGGGGCTGGGACTGCTTATTGTTGTGGGGTTGTTTATGGACACATAGATCCTGCAGCCTGCCAGGGCGGGACGGGGCGAGGGGAGGCTGGGGGCAGGCAGTGGGCGAAGGGCTGCCTGGAGAATTTCCAGCTGCAGGAAGAAGTCATCCATTTCCAAGTCTGTGGCATCTTCCTTTGGGCACTCAAACGAAGTACATACCCAGCAGCAATTGGGAGCACTGATGTACTCCTGTTTAAAAACCTGGAGAGCCTTTGCCTTGATTTCCCTTAATACAACTCGAGCTGCACAGCAGCAAACACCATTTGAACCTTGGCAGGGAACGTGTCCTGGCTCTGCCAGCTCTCAGGTCTGGCCCTTTGCTCTTTGTTAATGGGGAAGATGCATTTTTTGGAAACAGAGGCTGCCTCTAAGACGTGCAAACTGTTTTATGACAGTTTTCATTTGCATAATGAAGGCCCTGATACCTTCAGTAATTAATCACATTAAGAATTGCTTCCTTGAATAACTCTATTCATGCAAGTTGTTCTTAGTGCTGGAAGCTGCATATGATTTCCAACGTGCATTAGCCGATCTCTTTCATCAGCAGATGGAAGCTGGTAACTGCATGTGTAATTTATATCTGCTTGGGTGGAATTATCAGATGAAATATGCATTACACGGCGCCATTAACATTTCTAGTCATACAGTCTTTAGCTCTTGGGTAGGTTAATATTACATGCCAACAGTATGTGGGACCGTATGAAAGGCAAGGACTTAAACACAGGGATTTAAAAGCAGAAATGGAAAGTATTCCAGGTCAGACACATCAGAAATAGAGTTAATGAAGCTGCTAAATTAATGAGATGCATTGCCCTTTTTTGACCTGATTTTTTTTTTATAAAATGTCCCATCTTGTCTCCATAGCTAAGAAAGCTGCCAGGCTTGCCTGCCGAATTGCCACTTGTAAGGGCAACTCCTGATCCTTTAACATCTGGAAAGCTTTCACCCATAGGATAGCACAAGCAGCAGGAGAATAAAGATCAAATCTCAGAAGGCAGCAGGGAAGATGAACACTGCTGTGTGGGTTTGGATTTGTCAGTATCCTTGACAAATTTTGAAAAAAAAATTCACATCAATTCAATAGTAAGACAAAAAAAAAATCAGTGACGACTTTCCTTTTTGACGACAGTGCCAGGTTAGCCAGGAGCCTCGTGTTCAGATGTGTGTTGGTTTAAGCATGAACATTTTTATAGGAGATAAAGTCTGCTGTCTTGGAGTGCATTTTTTCATGTGCTTTTTTGTCTTTATATAAATCATGGTTAATTAAAATACTGATTCCTGCTTGATAGGAAGCAATTAAAAGACTGAAGCTGTAGCCCATCTGCCTCTTATGTGTAGAGATGGAGAGAGAGTCCAATCCAAGCTGGTGCAGCGTGGGCTCGCGGGGCTTTCTCCCAGCCCTGCTCTCGGGGCACGGTGCCCTCGCCCAGCCGGCGTTACCCTCCGTGTGCTGAGCAGCCGGTCAGGGCCGGGCCATCCTACAGCTCCCGCTGCTTGAGGGTTTTGAGCCTTCAAAGAGGATTTTGGGGCCCAATGAGTTTTAACTGTTTTCAGGCCAAGCTAATTCTGCCCTGACTGGGACACTGGGGAGCGTGCGTTGGCCGTTTGCTGGTGCAGTGGGGAGGATGCAGCAGCGGCCACGAGCTGCACGGGGCGAGCACGACGGGCAAACCCATCGGCCTCCTGCCTCGCTGATGATGCTGAGGCAAAGGGACGCATCCTGAGCAGAGCCTGAGGGTGCTGCCTGCAGATTGCAAAGGTCAAAACTGCTTCAGCTCACTCCAGCTGTACAGTTCTGCTCGGGGCTGAAGCCCCGGACCTGTCCCGAAGTCAGGCTGAGGCAGTGTGGGGTGGCAGCTGGAGTTCCCTGGGTTTACAGAGACTTGCCATCGCTCCTGGCAGCACCCGGCGATGCACTGCTGCTGCTCCCAATTGTTCATTTCTGTCCAAGAGAGAAAGAAAAAGCATCTCTGCAAAATCCAGACTTGGACTTTGCTTAAAGCCTTTGAGTAAAGAGCCTTGTTTGAATGTAATTGCACCCCTGTTGCTACAAGGGGAAAATACACTGTATTGCTCTCTCTTTCTTGGAAAGCTCGGCTAGTATTTTCCCAGCCATTTGTGTATAAAGAAAGATAAATAGCTCTTTAGCAGGCAGAACAATCTATCCCGGTTTTATTGACATTCATGCTAGCAGACAAGGAGAAACAGTTTGGCGGGGCTGAGCGTAGGGGAGGGGGAAGCTCCAGCCCGGCGGAGCTGGAAGCACCCGGAGAGGCTGGGCGGGGGGTACCAGCGCACCGAGGGGCTGCTCGGGCACAGGGTGGGAGAAGCCAGCGAGCTCGGCTGCCCGGCCTCGGCCCCGCATGTGTGTGCCTCTCCCGTGGGTCCCCCCCGACCCGCAGCAGTCTGCAGGAGGCACTCGCTGCCTCACCCATCGTTTCACTCCTCCCTACAAATAAAAAATGCGTATAGCAAATTTAGCTCTGGCTTCACACACAATGGTGCTATAGATAGATTGTTAAAGAGCTTGTCTCAGAGTAGTAATTCACGGGGAGATCAAAAGGCTATGGTTTAATCTGGGATCTGTCTGATACCATAAACCTTGCAGAGCGCTAAGAATTCAATGAGCAGCATCAAAAGCCTGATAAACATGAAAGCCACCCAGTTTTCTGCCTGTGAGGCTGGCGTGGCTTACAATGGGTGCTGAGGAGCTGGAAAGATGCAGATCTCCTCCGCAGTGCTTGGGTGCCACACACAGAGTCCTTCAACTTCAGGCTCCTGGAAGAGGTGCCCAGACGCTCTTAACATCTCAGTTGCTACCTGCAGCTCCACCGACTGTATAAAGAGATAAGATTTCTAATTAGATGTCTAATTACACAGCGTAGGTAGGCTGCAGGCTGCACTCCGCCGCTTGGCATCACCTTGTCCTCCGTGTCTACAGATCACGCAGTCTGTGTTGATTCTCCAAAGTGATGCAGCAGGGGCATCCCAGGAAAGAGGGGGGCTGGCGACAGAGCGGGGGCACCTCCCGTCCCCGTGAGCCCACCGGGCCGGCGCAGCAGCCCCTGGGGAGGCTCCATGGTGGCTGGCTGTCCTCAGGGGGACAGGACGCCACGGAGAGGGCTGCACCACCCTGGCACCTTAGCGGGAAAAACTTAGAAGCTGCTTCCAATTTGACAGACTGATGGAAGATACGGCCAGAGCCCTCCACAGCCTGTTTTCTGGTAGACCACAACTAACAGCATGTGGAGAGAGCCAAGAGCCATCGGGGAGTGAGGGCAGAGCAGGCACAGGTTGAGGCTTGGGTCGGTCATGCTCGCTCACGTTCATCACCTTGCTGCGGCCGCTTGTCCCCATGATGTCCCCTTTGCTGAGTCCCAGCTCTGTTACAGCACCCTTGACATTATTAGACTGTTAAAATAAGGGATTTGTAACCTCTGCTTTCCAGCACATCAAGCTAATCCAAAGGATTGCTTTTTTTCATATCCGCACTGCCAGTAACGGATGTGCTGGTTTAGATAAATTGAGGATCTGGCCCAGGAAAGCTGGATTTCAGATAGGGACTGCGAAAAATATGGAGTATGGAAATGCTGTGTCTGGAAGCCGAAAATAGTGCCTAAAATGGGGCCAGTAAGGATCAGTGCTGTAAACACAGGTCTCTGGAGTGGAAGGGCTCTGCAATGCTTCTAGCTGTCAGCAAAAGCAACATTTAAAAGCCAGCGGTTTAATTTTGAACACAAGTGGAGGTGAGTTCAGACTGAAGACACCTGCAGGTGAGGAGCTGGGTTTTTCTCCAGAGATACCGAGCCCACTGAGGTTAATGTGATTATGTAAATGACTGAGGTATAATTGCGTTATTGCCACCCATCTGGCCCTCCCTGCAATTCATAAGTGATTTTATATTCCCCCTGCACTGCAGTGCTGACATACAAGGGCACTGGAGAGGCCATAAATCTCTGCTTGGTTTTTGCTGCAAGTGCCATCTCCCTGTCAAGCCTCTGGTGCAGAATCCTGCCGGACAAGGCAGGGCCCATGCTTCAGGGACATTCTTCCCAGACCCGAATCGATGCCTCTGGATGTAGTCTAGAGGATCGAGCTCCACTTCTCCTCTCCCAAAGGACACGCCTGACAAAGCCAGGATCCTGCCCAGCATCCCAGCTACAGCAGCAGGTCCTTCCCAACATGGATTTTCTTAGCAGAATAAAACAAATTCCCACTTCTCTCAGGCGCTGGGATTAAACACAAACCTGACATTTTCATGTAAAACACTAATACTGCACGCTGTCCCAGGTACCCCCCCAATATAGCTTCTCTTCTAACCCGGGCTTTTCTTCCCATCAGTATGAATTCAAAGCCAAGAACATTAAGAAGAAGAAAGTGAGCATCATCGTGTCCGTGGATGGGGTGAAGGTGATTCTGCGCAAGAAGCAGAAGGTGAGACTTCTCCAGCCCAGCTGGAGCACTGGGGGCCAGAGCACGTCTGGGTATTACTGCTGCTCGGGATAGTCACACTTCTACCAAAACTGGCCTTTTCTTAAAAACCACCCAGAATTGTCACAAAAACACTCCATTTTTCATCAAACTAATAACAAAACCTTGCTGAAAAAAGTGGGAAAATGACACCGTGGGAAGAGGATTTTTTTTTTTCTACCAAAAAATGTCAAGCTTTCAGGAAATAGTTTCTTTTTCTCGTTAATACCAGTAGGCTTTTTTCACATTGCCTGGGCTGAGCACTCCTCAGCTCCTCGCCCAGGCTGTGCTTGCCCCTGAGCCGAGCCAGCAGCTGTATCCAGAGCTCCTAAGCCCTAGCTCAGAGCCGTCTTCCCCAAAACATGCTACTTTTCTGCATATTTGGGCTATAAATTAATCTTAGGGACCGTTTTCAGCCCTGAAGGCTGTGATCAGATGACCAGACATGATAAATGATTGAAGAAATCTGGTTTTAGCCAAGATACTGATGAAACAGCCATTGCTCCTGCAGTCAAACTGTAGCCCAGATTTTGGCCTGGGACAAACGCACCCTTCTCCAGGGTTCCTGCACATGACCCTGGTGGAGTTTCTACTTGACTCACTGTAGTTTTGTTTCTGCTCTCTGCTTACAGAGAAAGGAGTGGACCTGGGATGAGAGTAAGATGGTGGTGATGCACGATCCCGTGTACAGGTATGCAGCAGGGGATTTGCACCAGCTAGGTCAAGTCAGCCCTGAGCAACACGTGTCTGTCCTCCTGCTTGCTGAGTTACCTCCACCAAGGCTGGCTTTCCAAAGGACCATGAAAAATTAACACGGTTGCGAAATTACCACTGATGGGGAATCCTTTTCATACATTTTTGAGTGTGAGATGGACTGATCTAGCTTTGAAGCTGGGTCTGCTTTGAACAGGGTTAGACTAGGTGACCCCCAGAGATGCCTTCATCCTGAATTATTCTCTGATTCCAACTCTGAAGACAGGCTTCCCGCGGTTTTCCTTCAGAGCATGGCTCGCCGTGTGCTTCTGAAGAAGGGCCTTACTCTAAGGTGTAAGTGCTTACAGGGAATTAACCCGTACAGGACGTGGCAAGACAGCACTGACTTCCCATAGCACCTGCCATGGGATCTCAGAGTATTTTGGAGACCCCAAGCTCTGCAACCCCAGCGATGGCGTTTAGCCTGCGGATGCAGTTAGGAGCAGAGGTTGCACCAGGCTGTTAGATCTGCCAAGTGAGTAAAGTGCACCACGAGCCCGAGGGCCGCAGCCCCAAGGGCTGGGATCACCAGCACCAGTTCTGTGGGTCAGAGCCCTTGGTGAGGAGAAAAGGAGCAGAGGACGTGCTGATGCATTATCCGCACACCTACCTCTCACTTCTGGCATTCTTTAAAGATTATTACATGTGGTACATCAGCAATAATTGTTCCAATTGTAAGTTCAACACAAAGAAATTCCAATGGCAGAAAAGAGTAAAAGAAAAAACCATTTCAAGAATCCCTTTGGTTTCTCTATTCAGAGCTGAACTCACTTGTCACATTTCTACCCAATTAAATCAAACATATAAAAAGGTCTTGAAAAATGGTTTTTGCAGCACAGGGAGGACAAAGAGACAGCCTGAACAGGAGAGAGAGAAATCCTCCAAGTGCACTCAGCATCCCTGGGAGAGGCGTCCAGGGGATGTGGGGTTTTGTGCCACCTGCCTGCGTCCCCGGGCTGGCTGCACCCATTTGCTGCACAGGCAGTTGTGCCACGCTGCAGCCTGGGCAGGGATTTATTGCTGGGGCTAAAAATAGCCCCACGCTTTCCAATACTATAGATTTTTTTAGCTCTCCCACAGCGTCTTTAAAAACCTTTTGCCTACTTCAGAAACCGGAAGGTTTTCCATCAAGCCAGAAACACTCTCTAAATCCATCGTCTCCTGCCTTGAAGATTGCAGGAGGGGCCGTGCACCAGCACCGCCTCGTTCCTCCAGCCCCGGGTGCTGTGAGCCAGCCTGTCCTGGGGACACACGGGAGCCACTGAGGTTGTCTGGGGGACAGAGACGCCCTTCAGTTTTTAATTCCCTTTGTCTCTCTCCCACCTAGAATCTTCTACGTGTCACACGACTCGCAAGACCTGAAAATATTCAGTTACATCGCAAGGGACGGCGCTAACAACTCCTTCAGGTGCAACGTCTTCAAATCGAAGAAGAAGGTAGGATACTCCGGGGATGATGACTGGGTCAGCCCCGGGCGAGAGGTCTCCGAGGGACCCCACACCTTCCCGTGCAGGAGCCACAATAACCACTGGGTCGGAGGGTGCAGATCCCCGGGGAGAGACCGAGGCAATGCCAGTGCTGGACATCCCCCAAAACCCTGTCTGGTGCCTGCCCCCTCCTGCCCGCCTGGCCCAGCCCACGGGTTGATGCGAGCACCCGTCTCCGAGAGCGGGGGGCCGGGGGCTGCCGTCTGTCAGGTCTCACGGTGGGCAACGCTGGAGCCCCCCAGCATGGGAAGAGACCTGGAGGTGGGGCAGCCGCGGGGCGGGGAGCGGAGGGGAAGGCTCCCCGTTTTCCTGCTGGCTGAGCAGCAGGCGGGTTTTCGCTCCGCAGAGCCAGGCCATGCGGGTGGTGCGCACGGTGGGCCAGGCCTTCGAGGTGTGCCACAAGCTGAGCCTGCAGCACGCCCTGCAGAACGCCGACGGGCAGGCGGACGGTGCCAGCGACAAGTCGGCCGAGGAGCAGCCGCTGGAAGGTGACATGCAGCTCCCCGGGGGGGCACGGGCAGACCCCTCCCTCAGCAGTGGCACCAGGGATGCCTTGGGGTGGGGAGCTGTGAGGTGACATGTCCTTCGTGGGACAGCTCTAGTGACAAAGCTTCAGGACCTTTTGGATGGGGGACACAGGGAATCCACCCTGTCTGCCCACTCGTCCTGGGCACGGAAGGCAGAGGCTGAGCCCCCTTGTCCATCAGGCTGGGGGTCTGCAGGCACCAGCCCCTTCCTCCTGCCCCTCCGCAGCACACCAAGACTCGAAACAAGTCTTGACCTCATCCCTGAGGTGCCACCGCAGCTCCTTGCTGCGATCCTGCAGTGAGGGTGGGGGGCTTGGGTTTATTTATCCGTCTTGTTTGAAGTTCATCAGATAAAGGGCTCCAAGATCACGGATGTAGACGAGGTTGGCATCGACTCTGACAGCATCTGTGTGTCCGAGAGGGGACCCGGAGAGCTGCCCGCTGCCAGGGGGGACCTCGGCATGCTGAAGCCTGGGCAAGCCCCGAAGGATAAGAACTGCCAGGTAATGGAGGGGACGGTCCATGTGCTCTGCCACTGCTGGGGTCCCTCTGCTCGGGGTCACTGTATCACGGCTTGATTTGGAGGGGCTTTCACGGAGACCCCTTGCAGACCCCGCTCCTGGCTCCTCACCCTTGCAGCCCCTGTGGCAGCCCCTGTGGCAGCTAAGCTGTGTCCTGGGGCAGGGAGAGAGGAGAGAGCTGGGAGCGGGGCTGCGCCACATGGCTGAGCAGGCTTCAGACGTGACTGGGAAGAGCCCAGGGGTGCAGGCAGAGGGGTTTGCTGGAGCAGTCACCCAGCGCTAGGAAGGAGAAGCGAGGCAGGACCCTGCTCCCGCAGCAGCATCCACACAGCAGGCAGAAACTAAGAGGAGGCACCTCTGCCAAGACGACCATTTCCCTGCCACACAGGGTGGATTTCTGTGCCCCCAGTGCCGCTCTGCAGCAGTCACTCATCCGACTGCCCCGGCAGCAACCCCCGGCTCCCCTCACCCCCCCCAGACCCAGGGATCAGCATCCCCGAGGGGGCTCAGCCCCGGCAGCGCAGGCCCCCGGTTTCTCTATAATGAATAGCTCCTCTGCAGAGCTCTGCGAGCGCTTCCCGGCGGCCTGAATGGCATCGCTTCATCTCACACAATTGTGTCGCTCGCAGGGTCTGGCTGAAAACAGCTGCGGTGAAACGCGCTCCGTGGGATTCGCTGCCGTGGCTGGACAGGCCGGGTGTCCCTGCGCTTTGCTTTGGGGTGCTGGAGCTGCCCCAGCAGGGGAGGGCAGGGTGCGGGAAAGGCAGCAGCCCCAGACCAGCCCCCAGTGGGGCACCCTGTGAGGGGAACTGCCCTAAAACACCCCCTGCTGCCAGGGGGGGCAGCTGCCTGACTGGGGGGGACACACTGCTCAGCTCTGGGCTGCCTGCTGAGACCCTCAGTGCTACGGGGGGCCAGGTGAGCCATGCATGGGGCCACCACACCGTCCCAAGGCACATGAGGGGGCTGTGAGCACACCCACCCTGGGCTGAACTGGTAGATCCCGGGACTCAGCACCACATGGGGGTGCGGGGGGCTCACGGCTGCGTCCGGAGCTGCTCGGAAATCGGTCAGTGCATGCGCTGCCTTCTCACATGGGCTATCTCCGAGGGCTGGGACCCCCGCAGACTTTTGAGTACCTTGATGGCCCTGACACTCGATTGCTGCTGCGCCTGGCAAATGCTTCAGGGAACAAGAAACCGCCCAGCCTGGGCAGGCTCGTCATGGAGGAGGTGACAGGGTGTTCGGGTCACTCCCTGCCGCTTCCTCCCTGGGGACCTGCCCTCCCTGTGTGGAGCTGCGGCCAAACACAGATGATGCAGCCCCGCCGGCTCTCTGGGAGCAGGAGTTGCCCCAAAACACACTCTTGGGGATAACGTAGACATGCAGAGCCTGACACGGAGCCCAGGGCTGCCCCCTCAACGCTCCCATGGTGCCAGGGGTGCGGGGGCTGCTCTGCCACGCTGGGCTCCGTGCTGTGGGCAACCACAAGCCGAGTCCCAGCCTGAGCCGGTCGGGGCACTCACCCTGCCCGTTTCTTTGTGCCCAGGATGCCGAGAACTGCTCCCTCCACCCGGCCAGCTCCCAGCAGCTGCTCAGCCCCGGCAGCCCCTGCTCCTCAGCCTCCATCACCCCGCTGGCCTCCCAGCACTGCCTCCAGCTGCTCCAGCAGCAGCTTCTCCAGCAGCAGCAGCAGACGCAGGTGGCCGTGGCCCAGGTACGCGGCCCCTCGGCCAGCACCAGCCCTCCCGCTCTCCCGGCTCCGGCCCCCGGCCAGGCTGGGCTGGCGGCGGCAGGAGCCCTGTGCTGGGGTGGGAGCGGGACGGGGAGCTCGCAGCGTTGCTCACAGCCCAGCTCGCAGCATTACTCGCAGCATTACGCGCAGCAGAGCTTGCAGAATTGCTCGCAGTGGAGCTTGCAGCACTACTCGCAGCATTACTCGCGGTATTACAGCACTACTCGCAGCATTGCTCACAGCATCACTTGCAGCACTACTCATAGTATTACTCACGGCATCACTTGCAGTGTTACTCACAGCATTATTCGCCATAGTACTTGTGGCGTTACTCACGGTGTCACTCGCAGAATTACTCACAGCGTTACTCGCAGTGGAGCTCGCAGCGTTGCTCCCGCACAGCTCAGCACCCGCAGGCGTGGGGCTGGCTGCACACATGAGCCCAGGCGGCTCTGGCAGGGTCCCAGGGGGTCCCCACAAGGCCACTGGAACCCGTTACATCCCATTTTGTGGAAGCGAGCCCCCCGCCCCCGAGTGCTTCTTCTCCCAAACAGGCATCAGAGCGGGAACCCGGTGCCTCCCCACCTCGTTTCACGTTACCGAGGGGGTAAAGGACCCTCCCTCCTATCCCCGCATCCCCCTGCCCGGAGCCGGACCGGGGCTGAGGGAACCGGGAAAGCGGGGGGGGCTGCTGCGGCCGGCAGGGGGCGCTCGATGGCCGCCGCGCGGCTCATCCCGGGGGATCCCGGAGCTGCTCGGCCCGTCCCGCATCCCACATCCCTGTCCCGCATCCCCCCCTCCTGCATCCCTCATCCTGCATCCTCCATCTCCGCATCCCCCCCCCCCCCCCC